>NC_039362.1:123130754-123430754 GCF_003573695.1 Papaver somniferum
GAATATGGAGAACCAAAAGAGTTCGCAAATATACAAAAAGAAGGAATAAATGTACAAGTATTACAGAATATCAAATAAAGAAACAAATACTACTTCTTAGTTGATCCTTCATCATCTCCATCAGACTTGTTCTCTTCTTCGTCTGCATCAGAACCTTTATCTCCATCAGAACCTTCATCACCATCAAATTCTTCATCATCAGCTTCGCTATCAGAGGTGTTCAGACTAGGAATGTTCTTTAAAAGTTCCTCCAAGAGACAAGGATAATAAGAGTGAGGAATACTATGGTCATCACAAACCATTTTAATAGTTTGATTGCGAAAGTGCAGAGCTTCGTTCTTAAAGTTCGCAACAGTGATCTTGATTTGATTCTTTAATCTAGAATATTTATTGTTGCGAGAAGAAAGATTCTTTGCGAGTTTCTCTTTTTCAGCTTCAAGTTCCTCAACTCTTTGGTGATATCTACTTTCAGATCCTGCGAAGCATATAACAATTAATCAGTAACTTGATAAAAACTCGTGAAAAACCAAAGATTAATAAAGAAAAACAGTTAATGACCTTCTCTCTCAGAAATCATATCTCTAATCAAGGATGTATGCTCAACTTGGAGACTAACATTTACACCTAAATATTTTCTAGCGTTATCCAAGTTTGTATCGCCCAAGCGAACTCATCATCACTATTTATGAGAAGACGAGAACAAACTTGGTTTTCCCTCTCGCTAAGCATATCATTTTGACAATTGGCTTCATCTCGTTCAAGTTGAACCTCAAGAAGAGTCTCTTGGAATTTCGTCAAAGCCTTAGCACCTTGATCAGAGATACGATCTTTATCATCTATAAGTTTGCTAATCTTGGTTCTTAATTCATTAATCTTCTCTTTAGAATTGAGATAAAAACGTTTAAATTGGTTGGCTAAACCTAAACTAGATCTATGATCAATCTCTAAGAGGCAAAAATTGGATTTAAGTTCATTCAAAGGCAGAGATGAAATTTTATCATTAGGGAAACTATTCAAATATTTATTAAGATGTTCAAGAAGAGTGTCATTATATAAGGCATCGGGAAATGAACGAAGAATAATGGCTTCATCAGAAAGACCATAAATGTCTGCAAAAAGGATTAATCAAATAAGATAAGACAATAAGATGAATGAATGAAAAGAAAGGAGAAAAATTGCATAACATAGAGCTGATCATTAGCTTTTTGAAGAGTAGAGATTTTGTTCCTTTGCTAAGAAGTGTCGGCTTCCAGTTGTTTGTTCTTCCCGCGAAGACCTTTGACTTTAGCTTCTAATTGTTCGTTCTTCTCACGAAGACCCTTAGCTTCAATTTACAGTTCCTTATTCTTTGTACGAAATTGAAGATTCTTCTTTTCAAGAATTTCGCGTCTCCTCTCCAGATCTGAGGCAACAGCGAAAGAAGCTTTTCCAGCCTACGAGAAAATACAAGAAATGCTAAAATAAAAAGAAATTTTGAGTCACAATAATGAAGAAGTAAAAATACGAAGGCATACCAAACTATTGAGAGAATTTAGGAAGTTAGGAGTCACTGATCTGGAGACCCCACGAAGAGAACTATCACCATCCAACAAAGGAGTATCGCAAATAGTTGAGAGAGCTTTGCATATACTGGCGAGGCAATTATCTCCCATCCCTTACCAAGAATCAGAGAAGATACCAGATAACTGTGCCATAGAGGATTCAGGTGGAGAATCTTTATTCGCAGCAGAGTCGTCATCATCATCTTTGTTGTCTTCATCATCTTCAGAACCATCAGGGAAATGAACATCTGAAGGAGGAGGAGAATTCCCTCTCTTTCTTTTCTTTGAAGAGGATGCATATGATTTTCCTTTGTGAAGAATATCTTTACCCTTATCACCAGCCGTCGCAGCTTTGGTGGATTCTTCTACTTCAGCAATAATATTCACACACAAATGAAGATTACAAATAGAGGCAACAATATATTTTTTAAAATCATAAAAGAATATTTCTTACCTCATCTGTGTATGAGCGAAGAGCTAACAAGGTATTGGATTTCCCAGTCCTATGGTAGCAATCTTTCAGTTTCTGGATCTGTAGAATGTCGCAAGAATCAGCGAACAAAAGAATAAAGAAAAATAAAGAAATGTAAAGTGGGCGAAACTGGAAGAAACATACCTCTTTCTTCTTATCGGGCCAAGAAAATACCCAAGGTTGATAAGTAGCGAGATTCTCAGGAAGAACATTTGACCCAGCAATGTAAGGTCCTTTCAGTATGAAGGGAAAAACGCACCATTTATCATCTTTGGATTGGAGAGGGGTTGTGTTCTTACCATAGTGCCAATCAATGTCATGCATGAGCATTTTATCTTCAGCAATAACATCCTTACTTTTCAAGCGAATACCCCAGCGAGTATTCTCTTTCTTCATGGATATTAATTCATAATTTTCGAAGAAATTCGCTACTGTATACTTCTCAGCGACTATTTCTAGATCTACGAATTTAGGATCCCTAAGTTCTTTGGAATAAAAAGATCATTTACCAGCACCACGGTTAGCGAACTCCAGCATCAGACGGATGCAATCCCCACTCAATTGGAAGATAGCTCGTGAAAACCCCGAGTGAGCAAGAATTTCATAAAACAGAGGAATATTTGGGTCATAAAGAGGAATGGGAAGACCTGCGAGAATTTGACCCAGCGAAACTATGATTGATTGATCATCACAATGTTGATCAAAGAAAAGTTTGATAGAAAGAATTGACTTGGCACTTTCACTAGGAATGGTAGAAAGTGTCAAACCCTTCTCAGCAAGATCTTTTTGAACATCCTTTAAGATTTTCTCATGTTTTTTACCACTTGGAGGCATATATGAATATATAGTATGGGAATGGACGAAAAGTAAGAAGATTGAAGAGGGAAGAATTACAGTAGCAGAACTTACGGAAGAACAATAGAGTTGCAGAGATGAGAGAGTAAAAAGAGAAGAGAAAGTAAAAAGAAAATGGAAAGAAGAGTAAGAAGAATATATAGAGAAGATTTTTTTTACTCAAAGAAATAAACACCATTAATGCGAAAAAACGTGAGCGGTTGAAAAACAGCGGTTACAGAAGACGTGTCAAGAAATAGATGGAAGAAAGATACGTGTGATAAATGAAGAATATGAAGAGATGGACAGCTGCGGCATTTCTCACATCATTCTCTACTTCGCAGATAAGATATGAGAAGAGGCAAGATATAGGATCAGAATCTCGCAGCAATAATGCCTCAGCGAAATTATTAACAACACAACACAACAGTGTCGCAGAACAACTTCAGAAATGACATAATAAACGACGTCAGCTAAATCATGAGAAAAATGTGATAATCCTGCGAAAATTAGGGAGTTTGCGAGGTTAACATTTGTAAGGTTGCGAGAATGTCGCAAACCATATCCGAAAATAAAGGACAGATTAGCTGTCATCCACTATGTATTTCCCTATAAATAGTCATTCAGTTGTAAAGAAAAGGAGAGATATCTTTTTTGACTGAGAAGCAAGTAAATAGGAGAGGGAAAATTTAGAACATAGGTTATTTTTGATTCATTTATCTTTCCTTGTAAGATTGTTTAAAGATTGATCAATAAAGTTAAGATTGTTAATCCAAAAATGAGTTGAATGTTAATGAAATTTTTTGAGGGGTGTAGTGTAGGATTTCCTGCAACTACAAAAATGAAGATAATAATATTGTGATACACCCCTGAATCCAAGCTCTTTATTTGATGCCAAAATTTATTTTAGCTAATACTTCATCCACGAAACTCCAAGACACATGATCAAATGCCTTCTTGAAATCAATCTTGACGATAATGCCCAAAATTCCACTTTTTATTCTTATCCCATTGGGTCCTTCATGCTGCTAAGTAACATGAAGAAGTTTGGATAAGAAACATCCTAGTTTTATTGCTTTAGATTTTAATAATAATGTAAGAGGTGTGGTCGCACCAAGACTGGCTGCTACTACACCCTGGTCGTTTTTCTTTTATGCACATCTATCTTATAAAAACAAATGTTTTTTGTCAAATCTGATGGCTATGCATGAGCCTACCACAGCGATTGACGGCTCCCGTTCATTTTGAAATGTGGAGAAGTGCAAGAGACAAATCTTGGCTGAGAATGCACCCACTTTCTAATCCCTAATCCGACGTATGTCAGTCATTCAGGTATAAATTCCGCCAGTTCAAAAGCTTATTTTTGAAACCATTATTCATCTATTGTCTGTTACTAATCAAAATCACCATTGAAAGGCGCATTAACCACCCTGTTACGCATCATTATATCAATCCTAAGGTTTCTTAAACGCTCGATCAAATGTTCAAGGATATAAACTCTGCCTATGTAGCCCAACATTCACTGGAAAGCGTAACATCTCTGCGAAAAAGGGTTATTGGTGGTGTTATTGTCGTTTTTCTTTCTCTTGAAGGTATGTGTCGGGTTCTTCTAACTCATTACCGCTGTATTTTTTTTTATACCTTTGGTTTCACAATTTCATGAGTTGTTGTTAACATCTAATTGTGGTCTTCGGTCTGAAGTAATCCTCCAACTCCAACAAATACGTTGTTCCAAGTTTCCCCGCTCAAAGATGAATAGTATGTATTTTCCTATCAAGTAAAGATCGTTTAAATTTAATGCACCAGTTGGTTTTACTTGATTTTTGTTGTAATGTGTTCGATGAAATGACTCAAAGAAATGTATATTGTTTTGAAAATATATTGATGGGGTCGTATGACCATCATCTCATTGATTTATATTTAGGTTGCATAATTCATATGACCATCATCTCGTTGATTCATATTTAGGTTGCAGAATTCGCACTCATCTTCGATTATTATTATTTTACTTATTTTTTATGGGATGAGATTTAGTGAATAAACTTTGATGTTCTTTTTGGTTGACAGGGAAAAATACCCGGTGTAGTAGAAATGGGAAAAATCAGTGATTTCATAGACAGATTTGAGTTTTGAATCATATATTTGTCTTCTTAACCTTTTCCTTTTTAATGAAACTTTTTTGGTTGGTTTATTACATGGGTGCTTTAAATTCTATTATGAAACTGAGTTTCTGTTATTTTCTATGCAAACTCTTTGCATAAAATAGATTTCATTGTTTAGTGAGGCGGTCGAGATAGCACCAAAGAAGGGAGCAAAATAGACATGATTGCATTAGAAATAGGTAGCATTTTTAAGTACCAGAAGGAAATATTTCAAGCCATTGCCACACGCGGTATCATAGACGGTTGTAATGAAAATGGTAGCGGACAGTGGAAGCTACATTTTTAAATTCAGATTCAGAAAATATGGTTTCAGGTATCCTAAGAGGATTGTTAATTGAATACAACAAAAACATGAATTAATTGGATAGATACACTATATTATTATATCCAAGGTGCTGCGACTAAAGATCAATAGTTTAGAGTTACAGTTGCAATGCTATGTCCGTAGTTATTCATCTCCAAGTTCAAGTTTTTAAGTAATTATCACATTAGAAAGAGGTTCTTTGGAAGAAAAGTATCTCCAGTAGTGATTTGTGTATAATTATATTCGGTTATGGAATGCCACTAAAACAATTTTATGCACTTATATGTGTAGCCACATACTGCAATTTTGTAACCAAGAGATATAATTTGTACTAAGATTTGAGACATTTTTCCAGCCGATACTTACCTTCTAGAAGGCATCCCATCAAAAGCGATCATGTAAAAATTACTGATTTGGTTAGAGAAACGCCCCCGTAGCTTTCCATTTCAAGGAATAATAGCTATTTTTATTCTTATATTTTAATTCTTCTACGTAGAATTGATATTTGATGTAGTCTACATTTATTGGGAAATCTCTTACTGTGACAGAGAAGGCAGTAGAGATGAAGTTTATTTGATATATGCAGTGTGCATTTAGAGTATGCGTATTTTCTTTGGGTCCAGAAGTATTATCTAAGGTTAATGACTATCAAAGTCCCTTTGTATATTAGAACTATTTGTGATTTTGCATAATAAACCAATGCATATGCATGTTGGAGGCTTGGAGCCGTAGGCTGTGTTTTTTTTTTCTTTTTGTGAATTTTGGCCTCTAATGGTTTCAATTTCAGTACTTTTGGTATTGCAGGACCGTGGAGCTGATTTATGTGTTCAAGGTACTATTTTTGATGACATTTAAGGTTATCTAGGGAGCCATATCAAGAAGTTATTCGCGACCAACCATATAGACGTTAAGTTGAAAATAAGAATCAGAACAATTGGTGAGTGTTGGGAGAAGCTCAATGGACCTGAGCTTGATTATTATATCAAACTTAAAAAATTTCATGTACAACTAATTTCATTTTTGGGTGTATATTACGTCTCTGACACCCACCATTATTAACCAGGTGTACCTGCCATTTTTTATTTGTTATTGGCTAGCTTCTTTTATTCTGAAGGTTTCCTCATGTTGTTGTTGTGAATTAAACGACAAGAACAACGGTTTGTTTTGGTTAATCAGGAAGAGGAAAAAACGTTAGGATTTGCATAACCCCTTTATTTTTAATTTGTTTTTGGCTAACTTCATTTGGTCTATTTTGTTTTTGCGGTTGTGAGGAAAATATGCTGTCAAGAAAGGAGGAACTAAGATTAGGCTCAAGGTAAATGACGTACTATACTATTTTCATAGTCTGGAATCATGCAGATTATATCCAAGGTGATTTCTTTAGCGGTTTTAGTGGCGGCAATGATTATCGGAGTAATGAGTTTTATAATATACCTCTTCGAGTCGCTTCTATGGTGGTTGTAATAGGGTTGGTAATGGTGGTGGTTTTAGACGAATAGGTGCTGCAAGTAGCTTTACTAGTGGTGAGTCTCCTCCAAGTCAATTTTTGTACAGAAACGAGGTTCATTTCTGATAGAGGGAAGGTCTCCTCCAAGTAAACATTGTTTTTAATTATTTTATTTTGGTATTTTACGAATTTAAGATTTTCGAATTTTATTCTAATACAACGTACTTATGTTTTCAGTAGCTAAATAAAACGATTTTCAGGGACTAAACAACCTTATAATCTATAACTCGGTGTACCCAATTACTCAACTTATAACCATTGCACAAAGAAAGTGGTGAAAAATAAGGATGAGGTGTGCTGCACAGGGTAGTCTTACCACCCGATCCACATTTCCAAGTTCAAGTTTTTTGTAGGCTCTTTTTTTTACTTCTTTAGGCACTTATTGATTTTTACTTTTAAGTGCAATGTGAACGGAATCATAAGAATGACATTTGGCAATTTTAGATCACCTTACCAATTGAACTAAGACAACATAGTTTGTATAACATGATTTAATGTGTCCCGACTTTACTATACATCATAGCATAACAACTGAAGTGTCTGGAAATATTATCTGATCTTTCACAGGAAGACTTGAACCCCTCTTGGGCGGGTGGGACATGTACACTCTCCAAATTTAATGTCCATCCAAGGTGAACATTGTTTTCATTATACCAGAAATGACTTACAACTCATGTTTACTATTTTTGAAAACAACGACTCATTTACTACAAACACCAATCATAAAAAAAAAAAACACCATGAGTTAGGCGGTTCCTATGCAAGCTGGTAAAAAATTTCATCCAACTTTTTTCGGTGGTGTAAAATGAACGGTGTTCCTACTTTTGAGAAATATTGTCGTATTCAATTTGTGCGATCATACTAAGAAGTTAATCGGTAGGGACTTTAGATGAGTAAATGATTCATTAACTGGCTGGATGGTTGACATGGAAGCTACCATAAGCTTTGAACAGGGCTACATGGAATAGTCCCTGCCCATTAAAATAGCATGCACACTTTATCCCTGCCCCAGAGCAACCAGGGCTACATGGAATAGTCCTCCCTTTCATGATCCTGCTGCTTCGCAAGTATTAATGTTACAAACATCGTTATGAATTTTTAAAGTTTTGAAGTAATGACTCCTACAGTTAAAAACGATACGCAATTTACATACGTAGTTATAACTTATAAATTTATGACAATTTTATGAAAATGACTAAGATAAACTACCAACAGATTTAAATTTTGATACCAATCTAAACAAGCATCATATACCAACAACCAGAAAAAATGTAGGTGTTATCTATGCACAAGAGGAAAATTTGGAGATCACCGTTACCACAACAAACAAAAGTCCGGGCTGTTACGGCACAGGTCATATCCTAGTTTATCAACAAAAAAAAAAAGAATGAGCACATAAAAAAGCGGATAAAAAAACCATCAAGAACTATGATTTACTTATGGAGGTGGTACAGTAGCCGCTCAACTATGTTATGGTCGAGCGGCCATTTTTAAGCCATTAGCGGTCTTAGCTTGGTAACTTGGTTGTGATCGATTATATTTGAATCCCCTGTATATATTGATAACTAATTTCATTTTAACTCACACCTTCCCCATTTTTTTCTCAAACAGCCTTACACAATTCTCTTCTAATCGCTAACAAGTATTTTTAATCTCCTAATACACCAAGCTTCCCCCAAAGTTCGTGATATCAAGATTATTGTAGAGGAAGATTCATTTATGCATAATAATTATATGTTTCATACATTGGATCCTCTCAATCGTGCACAACAATAAGCTCTTATACTTTGGAAAAACATTTACGAGACTCGAACACCGACAACCTATAAAGTTCGGATCCATAAAAGTTGTTTTAATCATTTTTAATGCAACGAAGTTTGTCCCACGAGATTCGTTCTTGATTTCTTTAGTCATAATCCAACGCCTTGAAGGTGTAAGCTCTTGCACCATCCAATGATTGTTAAATACAATTAACTTAAAGATTTGACATTTTTTTATGACCAATTGGTTAGTAGATGTTACAATTCATCAATTAATAAATTTTTTACAGGTACAATTGATTCAGATCAATTGTCTTAGTTAAATGGAGAAAACATATATCAATTTATACTAACGTACATAAAGAGACCAATCCAGAACACACCCGTAACTAATCAACTTTTCACGGGTAGGCATGACTTACATCTCATGAACAACTAGTCAAAGACAGTTACAGTTTAGTATAACATAATTGTAATCTATGAAAAAGTGTTTTTATCCCCCTCAAGCTGAGGTGCCCAGAAGGTAGAACCTTTAACTTGTTGCGCAAATAACGGAATCTAGGACCAGAAAATCCTTTAGTGAAAGTGTTTGCCACTTGATCCAAAGTAGAGGCGTTTGTGAACTTCCATATGCTTGGACTACTCTCTCTCACAAAGTGAAAATCATCAACTAAATGTTTCATGCATTTATGAAACATGGGATTTGAGGATAAAGAAATTTCACTGAAGTTATCACACCGCAACACTGGAGGAATGGGTAGAAAAACAATCTTCTCTAGTTTTAGATTAGGCAGCAACAGCAGGACATAGAGTCCATCTGAATTTTTCGAATATGGTTTTGTGTAACTGGAACCCAATCTTCTTGTAATTTTGTTTGATGTTTTGTTTTTAATCTACCTCTGATAGATCTCTTTGTACACCCTTTTTTATATTAATAAATCTTCTATTTCAATTTAAAAAAAGGAATCTGTAGAAAAACGTGTAAATCCTTTTGATGAAAATGAGAGATCTGAGTAGTTATAAGGTCAGAACAATAAGATTTGTTGTTTCCAACATACAAATATAAGTGTCAACAAATGAACAACTAAAGACAGAATTAGTCTAACCGTAGATGGTTTAACAATTGTATTAAAAGTTTCACAGTACTACAAACCAGTTTGTTGGTAAAAAACTTGGATACAAGCCTTGCTTTATACCTCTCGAAAGAACCATCTAGATTCTGCTTGATCACAAAGACCCACTTACAACCCACCTAGTTATGAAATGGATCTGGATCATTCAAAGACCAAGTACCAGCACCTTGTAGTGCACTATATTATTCTACCGAAGCACCTCTCCATTTTGGACATTTGTTTGCTTGAGAAAAACAAGTTGGCACATCAGGAGGAGTAAGAGAAGTCAAAGTAGCAGATATACCATGTACATTAGAAACAACCTTTTTATTAAATGTTTCAACCTTACCCTTGGTTACCATTGAATGAGCATTTTGAACTTGTAATGTAACATCAATATAAGTTGTTGAAGAAGAAATAACTGGTGCGGAGGGAATGACAATAGTTATATCAAGACTAGCGGGTGTAGAAGGAATGCCAAAAAAAATTGATAAGTACCTAAGTTACGTAATTTTAGTGTCAATCCCATACTTGTTTTAGTTATAACTCTTGCATTACATTATAAATTCTTATAAAAGTGCTAACGAAATGAATTATACAAATGAAGACCTATAAGAATTTGTTCAAACCCAAATTTCTCACCTCCATCTTGAAGATAATTGAAAGAAAAATCCAATGATAAAAAGATTGGGGTTATTTCGACATCGAAAGAATAAGTTATGGGAAAGACAATATTGAAAGACTTGAGTCTACAGAGAGATGTTTGGCTGGTAATTGTTCATATCGAGTCAGCCGAACCTCGATCCAAAATATCAAGTTTTTGGAGAAGTATATAGAAAAATATTCGGCTAAGAGTTGATTAAATGATGAGGGTACTGAGTACAACAAATCCGTTAGAGCACTGCTCGGTCGAACTCACAAGTTTTGTTATCTCAAGCTTGTTGTCAATGTTAGATGCACAAAACTACATCTTGATTTCTAGTATATTAAAGTCAATTCTCGGACTACGATTAGAGTATGATAGTTGAGTATCAAACATCACTGAATGACCCTCGAAGATTGAAGACTGAAGATAAAACGAAGACATTTGGAGAACGTCATCGACAAAGAGGTATGTGAAGATTGATCCATCCTATTTACTAACGCATTTACCATATTTATCATATTATTTCGTATGATTTTAGTAGATTTAATATTTCAAATAAGAAATTTCGAGTCAAGTTTATCTTGATAAATCTCTCGAAATATGATTCAAACAATTGAGGTTCATAGATCCCTAATAATCTTAGTCAAGAATAATTTATTGTTCAAGAGATATTTTTATTTCAATTTGATCATTTGGAAATAGCCAAAGCAATGATATTCATATCTATGGCGATTGAGAATGTTTCAAATTGTTTAAAGAAAGTTTTCAAAACAGCTGAGATTTTGGACACAGGGTAGGTACGCATACCCTTGACATCTGAGTTCCGTAACAAGGGAGGTACGCATACCCAGTACGCGTACCCTGTAAGGACCATCAAGCACGTCAATGCTATTTGACCGGCCTAGAGGTGGTCAAGAGACGATTTAGCCGCTAATAACTCGACAAAAACAATAATAATTTGGACATAAAACTAGTACTATTGGATAGATCTCAGAAAGTTACGCGAAATGGACTACAAGAGCGCACAAATCGAATACCGTACGAAGAAGATATCGCACTCGGGAATTTGGATGTCGAAGTTCGACAATAGTCAACCGGCGTTGACTTCAACGTTGACCGACGAACCCTAATTTTGACCGTTTAATCTTGTCTCACATTGACCGGACCTTTTCTTTGAATGTACCTCTATATAGTAAAGAGTTTTCCCTTAGAAGTTGTATGGATATTAAATAGTAGAAACCTTAACTAGGTTTTGAATTTTTATCGTTTTGAATAAGAGAGTTATCTCTTTTATTTTTTAGCTCTCCTGTGTCACCTAGTTGTGAAGATAGGAAGAGAGGAAGGTGCGGAGAAGAAGTTAGTAAGAGAAGTAGGAGGTGTTGGTTTAGGGAGAAAACAAAGAGATTGAGGGAAGGTTGATAAGTTAGTTTAGTTCTTCATAAAAATAGATTATTATAATCTAAAACCTAAGGGAGTAGACATTAGAGAAATGGATGGAGTTTTCTTTTTAGAGAGGATAGCAAGAGGGATCATATACACATATATGTAGCTAGAGTGAGATTAGGAATCCTATATTTTATATTTTTTTAAGAAAAAGAGGAAGAAGTGATGTAATTATAATTAATTGATTTCATGCATGATGATGATTGGAAATGATCATGGAACATTCTTTAAAAGCCAAGTTAGTCTATATTAACAACGATCAATTTAAAGGATGAACCGGTGGATTGAGGAATACAAGGTAGGCGTGGATTATCATCAAAACAAGTGGGAACTATGTAACCTTCTTGTAATCATTGAGCTTTCTCTTTATCCGCGAGCATGATGAGTCTTTACTATCTGTGTGTATGATTGCGTGTACTTTTATATACTATTTTTGTATCTTTGAGTATGATGTATATGTTGTATTTGTATGTACGATGTTTGCTATGACGTGTTTGTGTGTGATATGCATTGTGAGATTTCCCTGCGAGGAGTGTCTGTGTTTCCCCACGGCTCTTAGCTAAGTTAAGCAAGGAGGTAATTCATCAGTCAACAATATTATTATAGTAGGACGGTAAGTCATCCGTTTTAATATTTTTATATATTTTTCATTGGTAAGGCGGTAATTAATTCATTTTAATATTATTGCTTATTAATATAGTACGGCGGCAACTCATCTGTTTGATTATTATCTTAGTAGGGCGGTAATTCATCTGTTATGATATTACATATACTATTCCATTTGAGGGAAATCACTCGTGTGCATATTATGCTTGTTTGACTAACTTTCTGATCTTGATGGTAATATTCTGAATCATGGTTTGTATGGGCACTCTGTGTGGACGATGTTATTATTGTTGATTAGGGTTGCTCTAGCGTCGTTTTCTCCAATGAGTTTGGCGAGGTTAGAGTGACACTTGCTTCGTGTTGCATAAATTGTTGAATGATTAGTTCTTCTTGTTTCTTTCAAGTTATATTCTCTTAGAACTGTGAAGCATATTAGTGATTACTTGAGAGTTACTTGTTTCCATTGAGCACCCTTTTAGGATGATGTGCTCATATGTTCCCACTTCAGTGTTTTTCAGTTATCAGAAGAGATGGCACACTCGAAGATATTCGTTTTTGTAGTTTATAGATCTACCAATCTAAGAACGTTATGTATCTTTTACATATTTTTATTTCTGTTTTATTTGTAAAACAACACATTAATATATTCATATCATCTGAGAGGTTCTCATTTATAAAGTATCAGAGAGTTTGGGTTTATCTTGGCTCACTTTACGCAATTACGATACTTAAATCGATAGTTTAGATTTGATACTTCAATTAGGATGTAATCCTATTAGATAAGCAGGTTTAAGAGTTGGGGCGTCGCACACCCTAAGGTTCCGAGTTTGTGAATGAGGGGAGGTACGCATACCCCAAGGGCCCGAGTTCGTAAATGGCTAAGGGTACACATATCCAGTACGCGTACCCTAGAAGCCCGAGTTCACCAACTGGTCCATAGGTATGCGTACCCATACATATACCTGTCAAGTACAAACTAAGCATATGCTCATAAACTATTTTAATAAATATGTTTGGCATCGCCACAACTCTCATAAACACTTTTAGACAACTTTGTTCACTAAATTACTTTGTGTTTGTGAATCATGTTTTAAGTCTTCAGTGTTAATGAACACGATTATGCTTATAAGTTAATAAGGCATATTTGCAAAGAACTATCATTATACACGGTTCCAGAATGCTGGACTATAGTGTATTTTCTTCTGTGTAATTTCAAGGCACACTTCTCACATGTTTACATGAATTCCTAATCAGAATTTTATTTAAACTAAGAAAATGTTTGCTTGAATGTCAAGTTATCTTAGCTTCAATTCAAAGATACCTATATTCTTGAAAGTCTATGAATAGAAACACTCAAACAACTAGGAATTCCAATCCCTGACACTTTCTGTAACCTAGTTGCTTGCTAGAGTCATCCTCTATTAACCTAGATTTCCTATAGACATAATTAGGTTTACATATTAAAGACTTCACTTAGAGATTCGTGAATCCGGGTCCGACTATGTTTTACCTCATAGTTCTTATATCCTGATTTTGTTCGTATTGATCGTCGAGGTTTTCGTCAATCTCCGATCAAGAACAAAATAAATAGAAATCGCAAAGTTTTCTTTGTATCAGACTTTGCGATTCCTTAAGATATATATCTAAAACTCTTCTTTATTGATCGGATTTGATTGTTATTGAGAGGTAGTAAGTAATCCAGGATTCTCAGCTAAATGAGTGTAAGTCTTCCGGATTCTTGAGGTTTGTCGTACTTTGTCTATTGCAAACATATTTCTAAGCCTTAATCTAAAAGATATGATAGGAAATTGAATATGCTTTTCTGTTAGAGTAAGATTGGTACCAAAAGTATTCACTTAGGTTGAAGCAACTCTTAGGCTGTAAAGGACGTCAACTAAGGGAATCAATTGCGTAGAGCCTTGTGAGGTTCGAGAGATGCAAGGAGCACAACTGCATATGAATTATTTGGATAGTTAATTCGTTCGCAACTACATTCCAGTTCGAAGTCTGATAGTAGGCTGGTTTTGTACGAGGTCCCTGGGTTTTTCTACATGTGCAGTTTTCCTCGTTAACAAAACTTCTAGTATCATGCGTTTTTCCTTTTCCATATTATATTTTTTTATCTTTATAATAGGAATAACACAGGTAGCACATATTCAATCTAGGTAGTTTAAGTCCTTATTAATTATGATCAATAATAGTCTTGTTCTTGTTGAATTCTTATATTAAAAGATAGATAACAAGTTTCATACTTGGCATAATTTGGATCCTCTTGATTTCAATACGACTAGATTGATCTTGGATATTGATTTGTGACATCGTCCAAGAACTCTTCCACACAACCAGGCTCACGGATATATTGATTATGGAAGAGAAAAAGAATATGCATATTTTTCAAGGATCTTTAATTAGATTTACTTGCAATTGTATTAGGTTTTGCCCATACAGGTTGCGGAACGAAAAAGTTGGTAGTTTACTTGGTACCCTCTCCTTTTCACAATTTTTTCGATATCAACCTACACAGGCACGCCTTGTATAATCTTATAGAAACAATAACTGCTAAAATATTATTTCAACAAGGTGTAAATAGTTAAATAGTCAGAGTTCGAAACAAAACTAACTATTTGATCGTTATCAGCTGATTAACATATAAGTAAAATTACTTAATTATAACTTCAACAGTAATTATAATGGGAAAGGTAAAATAATGGCACGGCACACAAGATTTTGTTAACGAAAAAATATGCATAGAAGAAAAATATGGGGACTTAGTCCAATTTTGAATACTTTGAGAATTAAGCCGACATACGAATTGAACACCGCAAATTCATATAGATGAGACCAATTAAACACTCATTCATTACTCAGTTCCTTCCAAATCCATGCGCCTACAACTTATTTGGCATGCGCACGTGAATCCGAAGACAGAATCCACTATCTTGAGTTATGTCACTGCTGCGAAGACTTCTGTTCTCAGCTCCTATGGATCGTAACCTGAAATAGCAAAGAAATAAATTCGTTTAAGTAACTGACTCACTTATAGATCTCCCAAATAAATTTTAGATCAACGATAAAGTAGAGTAAAATATCTTCCGTTAATCAATATAAGATCCTTTAGTTAAAGATCAAACAAAGAAAATGATTGTCGAAATAATCAATCTTAGTGAAAAATCTATATCCAAGCAACATAACAATAAGAACCAACTAGAGTCTTTACACAAGTCTTATGTCTGTAAGAGACGTCAGACTATGTCGCCGCTCCATAGGAAATTTAATGAATACTACTCCGCCAAGAGGAAGGACGTGAAGCGTGCTTTTGGTGGTCTAAAGTCCAAATGAGGTACAATTAGGAATTCTTGTCGTTACTGGTCTCCTCGTAACATAAAGACAATTATGAGAGCTTGTTTAATAACGCATAACATGTGTGTGGAGTGTGAATATCGTGATAGGGAATAGGCAACGCCTCCCGTACAAGGTGATGTGGTAGGAGCACATGCGTATTTGACAAGTCATGACCGGTGGATACACAACAAGGAGATATAACCGAGCACATTTGACAGCGTCACTTGAAAGGATTGCGAGACGGTCAACTCGGCCCCGCTGAGGTACAGGAAGCCCTCCCCATTTCTGATGACGGTATTACCGATGTGGATAAGAAGGCAGACGTTTATCCAACTGATGATGATATCTTTTATGAGAATGGAGAGTAGACTGCACTTATGTTTAATTTCCTAAGACTTTTTCTGCACTTATGTTTTATTTCCTAAGACTTATTTTGCATTATTGTTTTATTTCCTATTATTTTTTAATTTTTTAAATTTAAAATCAAATTATACTTTAAACACCAAGTACAATTTATTTTTGATTAGATTAGCACTTTCATTATAAATTAAGCTTAGACGTTCACATGAATATGATTTTTCATTATGAAATTTACATTATTCAGACTCCGATACGCGTGTGATCTTGTAATAAAGTTACATTTGAAGTAAATTTTAACAAGGCGATTGTCTTCCTGTAATGAATATTGAGCCATTCAATATTTTCTGACTGTAGAAAAAAAAAACGCAAAATTCAAAAGATTGGGGATAGCAAATTGGATTCACGATTACAGTTTATTTCAGGACGGCGGAGAAATTAGACGTTGCCCAGAACTACACTAATAAAATTCAAAAGGGTTCATTGAAACACACCATCGGATTGTGTGAACCGTTGATGATCTAACGGCGTCAGACGCCCACCCTAACAACTTCTCTTTTATGAACCGTTAGATCACCAACGGGACAATCAATCTGAAGGTGTGTATCAATAGGCCGTTTTATAATTCCAACGTTCGTATTTTGCACACTCTATAAATAAAGTTTGGTTTCAACCAACCCAAACACACCAACAAAATTTGTAAACCCCATTCATTCTTCTGATTTAATTTCTCTCATTCGAAAACTACCTTTCCATTATCAAACATGGCTAAATTTACTAGAAATGAAGATGTTGCAATAATCGGTGCTTGGTGTGCGATAAAAAGTGACCCGATTATAGGTAAGGGTCAAGAAGGGAGAGAGTTCTGGTCCCGTATTGTAGTTGAATACAAGGCACAATGGAGGGGCAACACCAATGGGACTACCAAGTCCCTCCAGCAAAGAGTCGACACTTTGAAAAAAGAGGTTAAAAGGTTTGTTGGTCATGTTAGACAGTCTTTCAGGAATATGGCCAGTGGAGCGAACCCGGAAAATGCAGTGAGTTTGAAAACATTAATTATTTCATATATAATAATTCCTGACGACCTAACACTAATACCATTTTATAAATTTGAATGCAGTGCCAGGATGGCGAAGTGTTATACGAGGATGATAAGGAACACGGAAAACGTTGGAGACATCAGCAGGGTTTTGAAATTCTGAAGATGCACTTTCCAAAGGAATATGATCTGTCGATCTTAGATCCTCAAACTTCAATCCAAGCTACCCAACCAATCCAACCAATGAGCGATATGGAAGATAATGATGAAACGTTGCATGATTCACAAAATACCGGCGGTGAATCCTTGGATTACACCCGAAGAAATGCTTTTTATCGTGAACAAGGTCCCCCAAGGGGCCTTGGGAGAGTACAAGCAAAACAAAATAGACTAGAAGAAAGAAGGACAACTGAAGGAGTGAACCAGGCGTTAGAATATTTTAAACAAAGGAACGACGAAGATTACAATGAGAGAAACAAGAAGCTCAATAAAGGATGGATTTTCTTCGAACAGACGATGGTGGTCCATCTATTAGAAAATTATCATCCAACAATGAATTGTTATCAATGAACCACCAGCGTGAAACTGACATGAGATAATGTGAATTGATTTGAATACCATGTACGACGAAATTGAAAGGGACGTTTCGTGGGAATGAAAACGTGATTATGATTCGTCGTGGGTCAAACCACAGCCATACCTAATGTCGAACAATTAGTTGCATTTATCTATTCTTATGAGTTTAAGTATTTAATTACCTGGTGGCATTATGTAAGCAAGTGGTGGGATTAGAACAGGAGAGAGAGACTCCAACGATTTTGTGACGATTTCTTCCCGGTGATTGAAAATCAGGATTTGATCTTCCTCTTTCACCGTGATTTCACTCATACAATCTTACTCTCTCCCTCCTTGATACTATTTTCTATTCATGAAATCATTCAACCATAGTTTTTCAAGGGTTTTTGTTTCAATTTTATACGATTACAGGATCCTTCTTTTTGAAAAACTATGCCCAGACCGAGAAGAAGTTCATCATCTTCTTCTCGAACCCTAACCCCTGATGATTCCGATATAGAAGCCTTGTCCCAATCCCCTACACCATCTCAGACTTCAACCATCCCATCATCTCAGAGGGATACACTCAATTTTCCCTTTACACATTATGACGGATGCCAGAATGGAACTGGTGGTAGAGGATACGCTAAAGGTTGGTGTAGTTTTGTAGTGGTAAGTAAAGTGTTCGTTGCTCGGACTTGAAAAGATTTTTAAAACAAAAATATATACAAAATTTTTCACAGGATCAAGAGATACTAGGACTCAGGATTCCACCAATTCTTATACTCATGCGAAACAACTATTAATTCTAGACAATTATAGCTTATATTGATAACAAATATCGACTATTTCTTTGCGAAAATAGATTTTATAAAGTATTAGATGTAAATCATAAGAATGATGCATCAAGAGTTCCTAGACTAAGCATACATCATCAGATAAAATCACAAATAATCAAGAAAAATCATAAATCAACTCATAATAGTGCAAATAGTCATAAAATAATTAAATAGAATTACTCATGCATAAAGAATGGTTTCCTCCATCATCCCAGTATTGGGGTTTAGCTACTAATAATCATGTTCTCAAAATATGATTAAAAGAGTGAAAAATATAAAACAATGAAACTACGACCCTCTATAAGCGTCCAGGGAAGAACGACGTACGTACTGCTGCTGAAGAACAATACTTCAGCGCTGCTGTTGAATAATGACGCAAGTCTGATGCTGCTAGCACTGTTTGAAGAACGACGGACCTGCAGGGTCTGTTCTTCGTCTTCTTCTTCCTCCTCGAGCAGCAGCAGCAACAACATGAAACTTTTCCTGCAACTCCTGTTCTTCGCTCCTCCGGTATCTCTCTGGTCCCTGCTCGACCCCAAACACTTGATAATCTCTCTCACTTCGCACCAGCCTTTATATACCCAATCAGCTCCAAAAATCCCGAGAAAATCTCCTCTTCTTCCTTTCTTCCAAGTCACGGCTTTTCTTTTCTACACGGCTGTTGATCCTTGTTCAAACTCTTCGTACGCGTCTTCTGTTGTTACCAAACTTTCCCAATATATAAGGGAATCGAATAAGAGAAGATATCCTCCCTAATCCTCCACGCAATTGCCAAAACTGGACCCAACATAATCCCGTGAAAACAACATTCCCTGTTGAACTTTGTTCTCTTTCCACAACTTATCCAGCCCAATTTTCTTCGTGAAATCACTTACACTATCCATGTTTAGCTTAATCACGTTCATCCCAACTGTTTTCAGCGATTGAATCTTTTCAAATTTGCTCCAAAATTCGAACCCTAAAAATTGTTCTTGGCTGCCCATAGTTTCCCGCCAAAACGAATGTTTGAAAACGTGCAGAAATGTGACCTTCCCCTATCCAGTCCCGGTCTCCCTTTAGCAGATGCCTGGAAATGGGTCACCCCTTAGTAATTAGGTTACCCCTTATCCAAAGTGAGAGTCCGTATAGTAATTTTCTCCCACGAGCGCAAAAACCACTTTTTTAGCCAATTTCGCCGCAAAAGCTTATTTTTCCAAAAATACCTACAGGGACATAAAAAGCCATAATAAATATAAATCGAGCACTAATAATATATACAATTGAGATTATATAAGACACAAAAATGTGCCTATCAAAGGTGCACTATACAAGCATACATCATCATATCGACACTTCCGTACTGACGCAAACATGGAGAATTACAAGGAGAGGATTAGAAATAATATCGACTGTTACAATGCTTGAAAAGGAGTTCGTACAGACATGCGTATGTGGTTGTGCATTAAATGTCTATGCAAAAAACCTTGCACCTCCAAAATTCACCCTGCAGAGGTCTTTGCTGGCCCTCTCAATGTTTCTGGCGCAGATTTTCTCATCCACGGTGTTTCGAAACCACAAGGCAGCAGTGGCGCTTCTACATCTGGGGTTATGCTTGGTTTGGAATCTGTTGAAGAAGCCGTAAATCTCACAGAGGAGATACTCGATTTGCTTTTCCGTAGGAAAATTACAACAATGGTAAGTATCCCCCCTCCGTGTCGTTTACAATTCTAGAACCCTTAAATCTGCATTGGATGATGTTATTGCACAACCATCAAAACTGGATGTATGGCTTGAGCTTCTTTTTTACCGGTCTGCACTTTAAATCTGTAGGTCCCAAAGAGTTCCGCAGAGGAACGTTCAGGTACTTGTAAGAAGCTGCAAATTGCAGCCATCAATCAGGCTCTGGTAAAATGGAATGAGCCACAGGGGTGTTACCATTTGATACAAAAGTTGCTTGATATTTCTAAGCCTAAACCAAGACCCACTGCATCCGTCAAGAAGCAAAAAATACGCTAACATAGAGGCTTGCCGATGGAAGATTAGCAATGGACACTACTCTGCAGCAATACGCATCCTATCATCAGATGGATTTGACCCTCCACCCCTGCCACTCTGCATGAACTCCAACTCAAACACCAGAGGTACGACTCCGGTGATTCCCACATCACCTATCTCAGTTGAAGCTCTAGCAGTCGATGCCAAATCTGTCTTTGCAGCATTAAAAGCTTCCCCAAAGGCACCTCGTGCGGTAGGGATGGATTACGTGCGCAACATCTACTTGATGCCATGGGTGGCCCAGCAGCATCCATTGCAGATGAACTCCTACACTCCATAGCTCGAGTCGTTAAACTTATGGATGAATGGTAAATGCCCTGGGGTACTTGGGAAATATGTTGAAAGCGCACCGTTGACTCCACTGCTCAAACCAGGAGGAGGCATCAGACCATTGCGGTGGGAAAATCTGGCGTAGGCTATGCTCAAAGCTAGCAGCCTCTTCAGTTTTTAAAGAAATGGCAGCGTATTTGGGTTCCTATCAATTTGGGGTTGGAATTCCCTGTGGTAGAGAAAGTATCATTCACGCTGCCAACAGGTTACTAGAACTGAAAGCTAATGACCCCAGCATGACAATGTTATTAATCGACTTCTCAAACGCTTTCAATTTAGTTGACAGTCAACTATCATCAGGAAGTAAGAACTCGTTGTCCCAACATCGCAAAGTGGGTTGAATTCTGCTATTCATCTCCGGCTAAGCTTTATTACAAAGAGTCTGCGCTATCTTCAGCACAAGGTGTCCAACAAGGAGACCCCCTTGGCCCTCTTCTGTTTTCTCTAGCACTCCAACCTATCGCCGAAATGATTGCTACGCAGTGCTCTCTTGCCTTCCATGCCTGGTATTTGGACGATGGAACAATAACAGGAGACACAATAAGGTCGCTAAGATATTGCATATTTTGAAAACTGAAGGTCCACGGAGAGGCTTGCACCTAAACCTGTCCAAAACGGAGTTGTTCTGGACATGATCCAGAAGAGATGTTGACGGAGTTTTCCCTACGCAGATCAGCACAAAAAGTTGGGGGTGAAACTGCTAGGAGGGGTCAGTCTCGACTTACAATTTGCCAAGATATGGTTCAATACAGGGTCGATCGTACGGTGCAGCTGATGTCCAAAATCCAGAAACTACATGATCCACAGGCTGAATTACTTTTGTTACGAAACTGCAGTGGTGTTTCGAAGTTATACTTCACGTTAAGGACAACCTGTACCCAAGCATTACACCCCGCGACTTCAAACTTCGACCAATCTTATGCACTACCTACGGAATATAGTTGTTGGTGATGGATCAGATTTGGAGATACACAACAATGCGTGGCCACCATGCCTATAAAACTTGGTGGCCTTGGCATCCTCACGATGACAAATGCTAGTGTATACTCTACCTTGCCTCATGCATCCAAACACAGCAGCTACAAACACTATCCTAGCCAGCAAAATACTAGATTCATGTGCCAACTACAACGTCGCCCTACTTGCATACACACAGGCCATTGGCATTTCTCCTTCCGACTTCAACATCAACGACACTGCCCCCCAGTTTATGCACAAACTGGTAGCAAAATACTTTGGTGTTATCGCTGAAAACCTGCCAACAACCTGTTCCTTCATAGAGCGAGATCTTTTATTATAGCACAGCAACCGGCTTCCTCACGCTTTGGACTTTCTCAAAGAAATTCCTATCCCAAGGCTTGGTCAATCTATTGGTGGTAGGCAATTTCGGGAAATACTGCAATACCGCCTTGGTATTACTCTGTTCGAAGATGACAATTTATGCTCATGCTGTGACAGACCTATGGATATCTATAGTGACCATGCTGTCCACTGTGCCAAAAATGTGGGAAGTAAATACCGACATGATGGTGTGAGAGATGTCTTTTCATACATATGTTATAAATCCAGTCTACCAGCCAGAAAAGAAGCTTCCTTAGGCTTACGATCTACCTCAGCCAAAGATCTTAAACCGACAGACATTCTTTTGCTCAACTGGGAAGGTGGAAAGGATGTGTGTTTTGATGTCACGGGTGTATATCCCTTTACAAGTGCTAGCACTCACAATTTTACTCTCGGACATGCAATATCCATGGCAATCACTCGTAAACGGAATAAATACCTCGATAAGTGCACCACTTATGGTCATGGATTTGGCGTACTCTCTTTCTCAAACTTAGGGGAATTAGGGGAAGACACAATTGCTTTTCTGAACAGATTAAGAAACTGACTTATAAGTCACATGCGAATCATAAGATAGGTGGTCTTTTTCATAGAATTGGAATAGCTATTCAAAAAGGTGTTGGCGCCCAGCTTGTTGCTAGGCTTCCCACCACCGACGTGTAAAATACTTATTATTATTAAAAATTATCAAAACCTCGTTATAGTATTTAATTTCCCGTTTTGAATTAATTTCCAATGTGGCAGTTACTTAATTCGTTGTACCCATGATGTTCTTTAAGCTTTCAATTTTAATGAAACCACTTTGAACCTAGCATTAAAAAGCATACGATTTTTTATTAGCATTCCGTTACATGTATTTATTAATTCGACATTGTAGGTCGGCACTATGTCCTTTAGGAGCTCGTATAAATCATTATACTTGAAAGGCCTCTTTGAATCCACAAGAAAATCGATCCTGGCTCTGGTTTTCTGTACATGTAAAAAAATAAAAATAATTCAAGTTAGTTGGGGTAGGTATTACTAATTAGAGTGCTTACACTGGGTATTTATGGAAGGATATGGTTACTCACCCGAGCTTCGTATGATAGTGTAGGATGGCTTATGTTTACATGAAGCAGACATGTAACAAAAGCATCGACTTCCGTGGTTATCAAAGAAAATATTTTTTTAACGGAGGCTTTAGTTCTGGATTTATCGTTTCCGGTAAGATCTTTAAAGTTTTGAAATACATGGTTCCGGAAAACATTTTGATCATCTTCTCCACCCCCCTGTGGACCTTGATTTGTTACTGCAATCCGTGCTCCCACAACTCCTTAATCTTCTTCACTACTGAAACGCATGGTTTATATATAATTAAAATTATATACTAATTTGTCTCACAAATTATTTAAGTGTACTGGGTTATTTGGATGACCTTAAATAGGAAGGTCGAGGGTGAAAATAAATCACCGACATTCAAAATTATGTGGTCTAGGCCCTCACAGATGAACTTAATATACTGCCATGAAGTATTTGATAAGACTAATCACATTTGGACAGGCTAGTCCTCAGTAAGGGTGCGAAAAGATACAAACAAGTTATAATGGGTTCAGCGTTAACAGTTGCCGACTCTTGATGAAAATATAAGGTTGTTTGGGAACTGTGATTGTCTTTTGAAAACATTTAATTTCCGCATTAATGTTTTACAGTGTTCCTTGGGTTCCATAAAATTGTCATCCGTGAAGGGTGAGTCAAAAGGAGTGAACACACTATATACAACTTGTGGTAGGGAGGTCATTAAGTTATTGTATGCTGTAGGGGCAGATTGCATTAGTATTTTCTTCCTACCTTGCATCGTCGGGTCTTTTCAGCTATGTTACCCTTTTCCTTTAATAATGTTTGCAGGTTATCCAAAACACAGTGTTAATCAATAATGCAGACATGCTTTGTCACATCCCAATGTAAAGTATTGGCTATCCCCTTTGTTGTTTTTTCAACTAATCTTTCAGTTTTTTTAGAGCTTTGAAGTCTGCCGAAAATAGGGGACTTATTTAATTTATAAATTTTTTTTGTCTTCCCAATTATATCTACAGGTGTGATGGTATATAAACTCAACCATCAAATAAAAATATTTAATCCCAAACTTTGGAAGTTTCATTTTCTATTTCTACCACAATAATCACTCACGATGCCTCGATTTTCAATCGAGGAAATTAATGCCCTCGTCATAAGTTATTGCAGGGTTTTAGATTTATCTCTTAATCCAGATAAACCTACAATGGGGGAGCCAGTTTTGGTTTCAATTTGGTGCAAAGTTTATTATTCAAAATTGGGAGTGGTAGAAATACGTATTCCCGTCAACGTATCCAACACCGCGTTTGCACGCTTAAGAGGTATTATAGTCGTTTTAGGAAGTACCTTGTTCTTTGAAATGGTGATCATGGACTGGTGATGGACATGAATGAAGCAGAACAAATGCGTCCTTTTAAACAGTTTGGGGCGAACGAATTATTTGGTACTCGCAAATAAAAGAGAATTACGTGGTTGTGTAAAAACAAATCACATTTTTTTTGTTGTAGCAATATAAGCAAAGGTTTTGTGGATGTACCTCTATGTAATCCCTCACGAGACTAAACTCGTCCTCTGGGGTCACCCGGGGTTTAAAGGCTTGTTACACATGCTAAGTGTAACAGTAATCCCAGCAAAAATGGCATATCTTTTTAAATTTATTGGATGATTTTTCTTAAAAGGTAAGGGTTGTCTGGTTAAAGTTACCGACTTTTGAATAAGGTTTGGGTTGTTTTTGAGCAGTCCAATTTAAGGGTTTATAACCCCAAAAATTACGTAAAGCAACAATAATAGTTAATGAGACTATACATTCGTGTAGAGTGACTCGAAGGGACGACACATCCCTTATTTTTAACTACACATCCCCTATTGTTTCTGAATAGTTATGGGGGTCTCTCGAATTGCTTTAGGGTTGTTTTATAATAGTAAGGGATGTTAACGTACGGTAAAGGTTGTTTCCCAACAGTAAGGGGCGTTTTACTTTACCTAACACCAAGATGTTATTTGGATCCTATTAAAGAAAGGGTTACCCAAAGGTAATTGACACACCAATACCTTTTGTACTCTTCAAAATCATCCGTAAACAGTTTAACTCTATTTTTAGTTAGGTTGTCGTTTAAAAAATAAACCTTCAAAGCTACAATGACCGAATTTGTTTTTGCTGAAGATCTGGTATTATGAAAATATGGTTGGCCCAAAAACATAGTGAAGACTATGGACGCGAGGCGTCATAACAGAAGAAATTTTCTGGCTAAGGGTTTTTTGTTATTACAAAGAGGAGTTTGGAACAGAAAGGGGAAGAACATAAAACACATAAAGGATATGTATACAATAATCCAATCTAAACTTTGTAGTCTTTGCTTCCAACAGAAACGCGCGTTCAATAACTACCCTAATTCCGAAGAGATGACCCAATCGATAATGTTAAATGTTTTAACCATCTGTTTATAGTGATTTTAACTTAATCAAAATGGATTTATAGTTAATATTTAAATGTTGTAGGAGTTACTGGAAAAATAGGAGTACCGACGAGAAAATGGGGTGGAATTTCCTCACAACGAAGTTTATGAATTTATGAAAACCAAGTATCGGGTGGACCTTCTAACATATCTCAAAAAAAAAATCAAAGGAGTTCCTGATGACGCTGAATTCAGGAGATTCGTACAAGGAAGAGTTTGACTCAGATGGTTTACCCTTTGATTACTGATTAGATGGTAATTAGGGTTTACTAAATATTTTGTGGGTATATCACTTCTAAACCCTCACGAGACTATGACTCGTCCTTTTGGGATACCAAAAGGTTTAAAGGCTTGTTGCACATGCTAAGTGTAACCGTGATTCCTACAAAAGTGAGTTAGGTTTTGAATTATTATTTCTAATGTACTAAGATGTTTATAATAAAACTCTTCATTAAAAAGGTGTTCATTACATCATAGAAATAAAAAATGAATACATTACATCACAACCATTACCTTTGCTCCTTATTTCCAACTAACACATACGACCACACTTAACATCATAAATTAGTTGATTAAACTAAAACACACAATGAAACATAAAACTACACGTTACATCACCAACTTCAGCTTCATTGAACTGTAGCATAGCGACACCTATTTGGTCCATTCCACGGACTTACACACTGAACATTTCCAGAAATGTCTGCCAAACGTGTTAATTTCTTTTGAGCAGTGGAGTTTCATATAAAATTTGCAGTCAGGAGTTGAGCAAGAAGCAATTTTTTGGTTCTCAATATTTATTTTTCCTTTTTTCTTCAAGTTTTCGCAAAGTTCATCGATCTGTTCATCTTCCTTGGCTTTCATTGCATCTGACAGCAACTGCGGTTCTTCACAGCAATTTTCGTACATACACCTCAAATACCGTATCTTATCCCTCGACGACTCCATTACCATCTTAATGCCAGTACAATCTTTTTGGGGACACTTTGAGTAGATCCACGGGCATCCAAGAAAACTATTGTTATCCTTGTAACATAATGGACAAATCTCTCTGGCTTCCACACAAACTATTTGTTTTCCCTTGCGATTAGAACTCATTGCTGAGGATTGTCTTTCTACCCAGGTTTATTTTGAAGAGATGTAAGATACTTTGTGTATATTTTTGGGTAACCTTAATGGCATTTTTATAGTGTCAGTCAAATGCAAAAGGGACGTTTGTAAACATCAATGGCCGTTTATAAAAAGTTTATAACGTTGGTGACAATAACAGGTCATTTGTAAATAGTGAAAATACTCTTTCAAAAAAGTATAAGTCATTTACTCTTACTGTGTCTGTTGATTATTAGCTATAAATAGGCTCCATCAGAACCACTGAAAATGGTGAAAGAGTCAGGGGCGTTTGTGAATAGTTTAGGTCGGTTAAAAAAAGATTGGGATGTTACGGAATGTTAAGGGACTTTTGTAAATAGTATTAACCTCTCAAAGAAAGTAAAAGTCGTTTACTGTTACCGGGAGTGTCGAATTTTACCTATAAATATGCTTCACTGTCCACCATTATACGCAATTCTTTTAAAAAAATTATATATTTAAATTGCAATATTACTTTTATCCTTTGAGTATTATTTAGTTTTAGTTTTACAAATTTTACCTACGTAGCATGGCAACCCAGTACACTTCACAAGAAGATTAAGCTCTAACACGGGCGTACTGCAACGTTTCGAATGATCCAGACGTATTAACGGACGAAAAACCAAATGAGTTTTGGATATGTGTCCCTCAATTTTTTACCGAAATAATTGGAAATAACAATCGTCGGACATGGAAATCATTAAAGTCGCGGATCTTCACCATAAAGAGGGAGGTCAACATTTTTGTTACACTCCAAATACCAATATATCGCAATGTGCCGAAAGGGTGGTCTGAAGAAATGATTGTGAGTGAAATACCGTAAATGTATAATGATTTTGTAAGAAATTTAGCCGTTAAACCCTAACCTTATATTTGTTTGTTTATTGCAGGATACACATGCGCGTCAATTATACCTCTAAAGGAAGGGAAAGTCGTTTATGTATCACAATTGCTACCTCAGTATGAGGTATCAATTTTTTCATATGGACCCCCAATTGTGAGTCCGTGTTGCAGGATGATTAAATCAAACAATTTGGTTTTGTGGGTGCACCTCTATGTAAACCCTCACGAGACTAAACTCGTCCACTAGGATCGCCTGGGAGTTTAAAGGTTTGTTACATGGGCTAAGTGCAACCGCGGGTCCTGCGAAAAGGACATATTTAATAACGGAAAATTTGTATTTTTCCTTTTTGATTTTATCCCAATAAATTTGAGGAGTGTATCCAACTAAATAAAAAGTCGTTGATTCTTCTTACGTATCCCCAAATCTTCAATGATTTTATTTTAAATTTTTTGATTTTCCTTCCCACGTGATTCCGACACCCGCTATATTATTAGCATCAATATTTTGAACTATCGACATTGAATTGCCACGTCCTACACTAAAGTTATGTGGGTAATGATATGGCCTAGTGAAAGTTGTATTTTTGATAGATTAAATAATTAATACCACTAAGTTGTATTTTTGATAGATTAAATAATTAATACTACTATAGGTTAGAAGTGTTTAATGATACGTCCTTGGAGAAGTTGTGATATTATTAATTTAAACACTAAAATTTCATTATATAAACGTGTTGTATTTTTAATATCTTTAATATAGAATAGTTTGACTGTATGGATGAGTTCTGACCTTCACACGTTATTCTCACACGTTGGGATGCTTAGGCGAGACACAATAACGTTGGTCGTCCCCTTTCTCAAACACTATAAATATAGTTTCACTCGTACAAACTAAAACACATCAAAGTACTCTTACTTTGTTTCACTCGTAAAACTAAAACACATCAAAGTACTCTTACTTTCTTCGTTTTATTTTATCCTTTCCAATATTTTCATCTGTTAGTTACAAAAGATGCAAAAATTTGATAGAGCTCAAGATGTATCTCTTATGAGTGTTTTTTGTTCGGTTGTGAGTGATCATGTCATGGAAAGGTATGAGGATTCGGGGATCTTGTGGGCGAGAATTCATGCGGAAGATACTGCGGCAATGATAGGGTATCCCGTAAGAACTACGAAGTCGTTACAGCGGAGGGTTAGTACGGAGGTAAAAAATATATGTTTCACATGTTAGGGATTACTGTACAGACATGTTCGAAGGAGGATACAACTTGGAAACTGCAGTGAGTATATTAAACAAAATTATTTTTGACCTTCTATTAACGAGAAACCACCACTAACATTTATTTGGAATTTGACTGCAGTACCGAGAAGGTCAGCTTAAGTATGAAGAATAGCGAGGTTGTAGGAAGGTGTGGATACATGCCGAGGTTTTCCAGGTTTGGAAGATGCATTTTCAAGAGGATTTTGATCCACAGTTCTTGGAACTTGAAGATGTTAATCCTCCGCCAAATAAGGCCGAAGATTAGCACAACTGCAGCACCACCTCAAATGGTTTTGTGGGTACACCTCTTTGTAAACCCTCACGAGACTCAACTTGTCCAGTAGGGCCACCTAATGGTTGAAAGGCTTGTTACACGGGCTAAGTGTAATCGCAGGTCAAGCGATAATGACATAGATGTAGAATGTTTGCGTTTATCCGTTTTTTTATGTTTTTTATTTCTTTATGTGTGGGCATGTTTTTTTGGGTTAAATAAACATTGATGGGTTGTTACTGTGAGACGTGGTTATGTTTACAGTTGCTTTAAATACCTTCTAATTATTACCTTCGGATATAGAGTCAAAAATTCAAATAAAGAAACCTCTATGAACCTAACATCACAAAAGAGCTAACATCACAAAAGAGCACACGATATTTTTATTACACTTGTTTTCCACTCAACATTGTGGGCCGGGACAACGTCATGGAAGCACTCGACTTGCCATTTACTTGTCAAATATAACAGAACACGGTATTCACTATTCCTCTCTCCTTTATTGATAATTTGTGCCATCGACTAGTCAAATATAACTGAAAACTAAAACATGTGGTTATCTACACCCTCCGGCAAAAAGACGTTCTTTTTCTGCTTTATTGGAACGCTCAACCAAATTCAATGGATGTGGTCTCAGCATCACATGTGATTGTGATAATACCAAGAATTTATAATTAACCAAAATTAATTTTCTTATATATATATGTTACCCCATACGGAAATATTCAACATACTTACAAGGATTCATAGTCTATAAATTCGAGTTCTTGGTAGCGATAAGGTTTCTGCGTTAAAAGGTATTTTTAACATTGAGTATGGAGTGTGACGATCCTTGGGGAGATTTTAACGAAGGCGAGTTAGTTGCGTTGTTATATAAAGTTACTCCAACGTGAATGTACAAAGTACCGTCCCGTCCAATGATCAAGACCGTCGTTGGTGACCACCAACACACAAACGAGGAACGAAACAAAGTAGTTATTGTCGATCTCACACCATGTCCAATGGTCAAACAATCTAAGAGTTTTATGTGCAACTCACGTGGTGCATCAAGTAGCCGACGTAGAATTCCAGCTCCTGCGGGAGAACTTCAGGATTTGCAAGATTTAAAATGTAGGATGATAACTATAGGAGAGGAAGATGTATCTGTATAAGTCATCCAACAATTAGCAAGAGATGAAACTGAAGGTGTTAACGATATCCAATTCCAAAGTATCCCCTGGTTTCTGGAAAAAAAAATTTACTTAGAGGGAAGAACCCCTTTAGGATCAATAAAACCCTTACATCAAATAATCGACCGTTTGGTTGTATTGGTGGAGGAGCAAAAAGAAGATGGTCTCGGTAAATTTTATTTGACAGTGAAGGTGATATTTAAAATTTTGTTCGGTAATTCATTTAGTTTGTCAGACGATTTTGATATAGTAATTAAAGGAAATACGCATTGTTTTTCTTTATTATTTGTTACAGGATCCTAGTGGAAAAATGCCCGCTATTTATAATCCATCAGTGGTGAACCATGAAGAATATGGAATGCAAATCAGGGTTGGAGCAGTAATAGTTTTGAAGAAACTAGTTATCTTTTCTTTCAGTAAATATAAAAACTATTACATAAACATCACCCTAAATAACATAGAGAAGGTTTGTTTCCCCTCTTGCATTGTGTATATCTCTGTACAATGAAATATGGTATTACTATATTTGAACGTGGTTTTATAATTTACAGGTCATTTCGGGGAGTGTGGTGTTGCTGTCGTGGCCGTAGACAACGTTAGAACTGTAGTTAGATACTAATAGGTTTTGTGGGTACACCTGTTTGTAAACCCTCATGAGACAAAACTCGTCCAGTGGGGTCACCTAAGGATTGAAAGCCTTGTTGCACATGTTAAGTGTAACCGTGGGTTCTGCGAAAATGACATAGCTTTAGATTGTATCATGTACCCTCAATGGATGTGAGAATCCAAAAAAAAACTTATAATAAATTGGTGGTGTGTCCAACCCAACCCGTTGGTTATTTTTTTAAATGGTTGATATTTTTTTCCCTTTATGGGTGACAGGGACTTGTCATATTTATTATCCATTTCTTTTCTTTAATTTACTTTGGAAAGAGTGTACGTTTGTGGACTATCATAGGTTAATGTTTGTTTATCTATAGAAAATAATTGAATATATATGGACGAATTCTCTCCATCCAACATGCTTATGACATGGTGGGCCATAACATTAGGTGTCCCCTACGTGATCCTTCTTTTCACCAATGACCAATTAATGGGAACTCTGTAAATAGAGTTTCATTCATCTAAAATAAAACACACCAACAAACTATCCGTTTTATCTCCTACTAAAATATTATTATCTTAATTTTATCAATTTTTTAAAGTTAAAAAGGAATGTCTAGATTTGGAAGCAATGAGGATGTTACACTTATTGGTGCTTGGTTTTGTTACAACGGATCCAATACTTGAAAATAACCTAGAAATCGCTACCTTTTGGGCTCGGTTAGAGTCGAATATGGAACCGCATGGCAAAGTGAGACGGTTAGGAATAACAATTTCTTGCAGCATAGGATTAACATGTTGAAAAGAGAAGTGAAAAGATATGTAGGTTATGTTAGGCGTTATTTTATGAACTTACCAATGGATGGGACAATGAACGTGCCGTGAGTATAATTTAAAATTATTAATTATTATTTTTTTGTTAATGAAAACCTCGTATTAACACATTTTATTAATTTAACTCCAGTACCACCAAGGTATAATAGATTATGAAGATGATCGAGAATATGGGAAAAGATGGAGAAGTGAAAAGACATGTAGGTTATGTTTGCAGTTTCATTGTAATGTTCATGCTTCCTAAGGCTATTCCATTTAGGCATACAATAGATTAATCATGTATGTGTAAGCAATTACGTTACATCTTCCAACCCCATGACTGCACGAAAAAGCCAATTGCACGGGACACGATGTTAGAAACATGACAGAATTTATCTTATTTTCTTATAAGAAATTATGAATTGTAGTGTTAGGTGTTAGAGATAAAATCACCGCACAACACTGCAATTTACATGTATAAGTAACCTATTTAGTGGAAACCAAGTAGGTGTAAATTAGACTTCAAATTTGAAAGTCAATCAAATTACTTTATTATCCATCATTTATCTATGAAGTATTTTATTTAAGAACAAAATGGAAAAGAAGGGCAAAAAAGAAAAATAAAGTTTGCAGCTTCATTGTACTGTTCATGCTTCCTATTCCTATTCCATTTAGGTATAAAATAGGTTAATCATGTATGGTGCAAAGCGAGAACCACTAAGTGGTCTTATGATTCTCATGCTCCCTCCCATTGCGGAGGTAGGAATTTGAATCTCGTAATTGCCAAAATCCATTCCAATTTAATGAGTTTGGAAATAGTCTAGAGACCAATAGTCTAGAACATCAAAAAAAAAAGAAAAAAAAATGTATGGTGTAAAGTAACTACGTCACATTTAGAGATAAAAACACCGCACAACACTGTAAACCCCTCGGGACACCATTATTTCCCAAAGTTGGCAGAATTTGCACCGAAAATGATATATATCCCCCAACTCCTTCCCCCACTCTTTTCCACGCCTATGTGTCATGTAGGTATTGGTTAATTCAATAATAATGGGACCTGCTAATCCCAATCCAAGGGATTAATGGCTAAAATCATTGCCACCTAATGGTGGAAGAAAGTGGGGGAAGGGGATGGGGGAAGTGGGGAGCTTCAAATTTGCACCAAGGTAAAAGGCATAAAACACTGTCAGCTCAGCCTGTTCGCATTTCAATATCCTCGTTGATCTTGGCGAATTGAATTTTAACTTTAATAATAAGGCAAGTTTGAAGTTTCACCTAGCACTAGCCTCGTAGTCTCCTAGAATTCCCTAAGAATGATTTTTTAGGAACCGTGATTTTTTTGAGGGGACCATGGTTTTATTAGGCCACCTTCCCTATAGTGATAAGGGATCTCCTAAAACGTTGAAATAACTAACCTACCCTTAACCTAATTTAATTTAAAACCAACCTAATAACCACCTATATATAATCACCACCTCCTCCCACCACCACCTCCGATTATCACCACCACTAACCACCGATTACCACCACCGCCCACCACCGCCGATTACCACCACCACCACCTCTGATTATCACAACCACCAACCACCGATTACCACCACCACCAACCACCACCGATTACCACCACCACCTCCTCCCACCACCACCACCACCAACCACCGATTACCACCACCACCTCCTCCCACCACCACCACCACCGCCTATTTAAGAAATGTAACAACATCAATGCAATCACAATTAAGTTCGGTTACATAATAATTTTATCGAGTATAAAAGACGTCAGCCGCAACCTGATTCTGCCATGGGACCACTCTGGAGGTATTTTCCAACAAACCCTTCGCTTTAATTTGATTTTGATTGCTTCAATCGAATAGAAATCATCAAAATAGGGTTTTAATAGGAGTTACAGAGCCATGTTCGGTTAGGTCGATTTTCCAAAAAACCCTAGTTTACTAACCGAACTTCTTGAAAATGAAGAACACGAAGAACAGTTCGGTTCTATTGGATTTAAAACTAAGTCACCGAACTCTCTGTTCGGCTGTTTCGCAAAAAAATTTAAAATTACAAAGTAACCGAACTCCACCCTTAGAACCGAAAAAAAAAATCCAGTCTAACCGAACTCTGTTGTTTTGGCCACTATGTTGAGTTCCAAAATAACCGAACTTAGCCAATAGAGTTTGGTTTGTTCGCAAAAAAATTTAAAACTACAAAGTAACCGAACTTAGACGCTGGAACTTCACATTTTTTTTTTGTTTGTTAAGTTCGGTAACTTCACAATTTTATCGCAAAAACCAAACTCAAAGTTCGGTTGGTTAGCTGTTAGGTTCAAGTTTGCGAAAGAAACGAACTTTGTAAACTTATATACTCTTATATTACGTAAAGTTCGGTTAGATCAAAATTGCATGCAGTTTGCGAACCAACCGAACTTTGTACACCAAAGTGTAGTTGCAGGAAATCCTACAACACACCCCTTATATTATCATGACTATGATTTCTAGATCTACACTTATTTGATATGAAAATAAAGATACAGATAATGAAAATAGAAAATAAGACACAAGATTTACGTGGTTCGATAAATGTGATATACATCCACGGGGTTAGGGATCTTCACTATGATTGTTTGTAATTACATATGGATTACAATTGAGACTCCATTAATGAGTATTTGGAGCTCTCTAGATCTAGTTTTTGGGGAAGAAGATGAATACAAAAGAGAAGGTTGACCTCCCTTTCTCTCTCTACAAAACGTGTCTCTCTAGAAAGTGTGTATCTCCTTTTTCTTTTTGATTATCCTCATTTCTCTCTCTTGCCTTTCTCTTTATATAGATATTTAATAGTGGATCGCAGCTCATATGTAGTGGAGTACAACTTATATTCCCCCATTTTCGGATCCTGTGCTACGTTCTCTCAGGCTCTCATTACAATTTCACAGGCTCTGCTACATTCTCGCAAGCTTTACTATTGTGCGATATTTGGATCCTACACAAAGTTCGGTTAGTTGAGAACCAACCGAACATAACGCTGTAACTCCTAGAAATTATTAGAGAGTTCGGTAACCTGCGTGTTTGGAACAAGTAACCGAACTACACTTTCATATGTTCGGTTACTTGTTCATCTCACGGGGCAACCGAATTACAGCTTCAGATGAGTTCGGTTACTTGTTCTTCATATAAAGTAACCGAACTACAGCTTCAGATGAGTTAGGTTACTTGTTCTTCATATAAAGTAACCGAACTGTTCAAAATCCAGTTCAAATCCGGATCATTTTAAAGATTAACAAATATTCTAGGAGAGGATGGAGATGAAGAATCAGATGAGTTTTCATCATTTGAATACTCAAACTTAGTGAATTGGAAAAAAAATTTATTTTTCATGTTTTTCTCCTTCATCTTCTCTAACTCTACTCTCTCAATAATTCTACTCAACTAATAATTAACCCATCTTTTAATTTAATCTCATTAATTGTTTTCTAAATCATTCACTAATCATAACCTAAAACTAATTAAGAGGACAAATTAGATATTAAATAAATAACTAAATATGAGGTGACCTAGAATTACTTTTAATGCCTTTACCCAAAATAAAATCATGGTATCCCAAAAAGACCATGGTCCCCAAAAAATCGTTCTTCCCTGAAGCTTTATGGGTCATGTAATAATGACAAATGATCAAGTGGATTATGGGCCTTGTTGTTCTTTGCACAGCAACACATTCGTTCAGCAATAATCACTAGCAAAGATTATTTGTCCGTACCTCGTGACACTTCCAAGCTCCACCTCTACGTCGACGTACTTCATCCCATGATTCTACTTGAACTTTCTCGATGCATTATGACAATTTTGTCTTGTATATCCCGTGAATGAACCAAAAAAACTCGACCAACACACAACACCTTCAATATTTACTAGCACCGGTTCATATTTCACCCACGTCATTCACTTCTAGACCGTGAACGTAAAGACCTTCATGTGTCAGTAAATTAACGGTTTATACAAGTTCTAGTTCATCATGTGGACTTCAACCAATTCATGTCCAAATTTTCCTCTCTATATATACCATATTAAAACATATACTTTTCAACATCAATCAAGCAGCTTCAGTCTATCATCCACATTATTACATCTCTTTCTCTGCTCTTCAGCACTTCCTTTAGTTTTCATAGTAATGGCTACTGCTTCAATTAATCACTCGATCTTGGCTAACCATGTCAGCCGTGTCCGAACCCAAACACCAAGAAATGCTAGTTTCAGTGTTCGTTGCATGGCTGAGGAAAAACAACCACAACAACCAATGACAACCAGTAGTGGTACCACTCCACCACCAGCAGCAGCACAGACTCCAGTTGCAACTCCTACTTTTCCACCACCTCGTGCTGCACCCAAGGTTCGTTTTACAAGTCATATCTTAATTAAATTTAGACCAGTGTGATAATTACTGGTTGTGGTTTAGCTAATCAAAATCATTTTTATTTATGTCATGCAGAAAATGAGCACAAAGTTTGGCGATTTGTTAGCATTCAGTGGTCCAGCACCGGAGAGAATTAACGGCAGACTTGCCATGATTGGGTTTGTTGCTGCTATGGGAGTAGAAGTTGCTAGAGGTACTGACGTCGCAGCACAATTGGCTGATGGAGGACTTCCATGGTTTGTAATAACCAGTGTTGTGCTATCAGTGGCCTCTCTTATACCGTTTCTCAAGGCGTCAGTGTTGAATCAAAATCAGATGGGTTGATGTCTTCAAGTGCTGAAATGTGGAACGGTAGAGCTGCAATGTTGGGTTTGGTTGCATTAGTGCTTACTGAGGTTGCCAAAGGTGGAGCTCTAATTTAATTTTCATTTTAATTTACTAGGCCCTGTAAATGTTTTTGATCAACAATATATAAATGAAAGAAAGACAAAGATGCAAGAGAAACAACACTTGTTCATTTTTATTAACCTGTTAAACTTCTGCAACAAGTAGTGTGTTAAAGTTATATACCAGTATATAGGATTAGCATTAATTAGTTAATCATTTTTTATATTGATTTCAAAACTTTTTTTTGGAACTTTAAAACCCTATTTTTTAAAAGATTAATCTAACTAATACAACATAGTTTACATATATACCTTCGTATTTATTTGATTTTGTCGGCCCCATAGGGGAAACAGAAGTCTTCCCTTCTTTCTCTGATGACAAATCTCAAGAGTAATACAAAACTCCGGTAACAAAAAATATTTTTTCCAAATTTTCAATTACCTTAATCGTTTGCCACATGAAAACAAAATCTATCCAATTTTAAAACATTAGAATAACAATAGTAATTGCGAAGTCATCAATTGCCCTAACTTTTCTTTAGATTAATGGCTTAATTTCTCAACGGAGATGAGCAAGATAATAAAAAAAATAAAAGGAGGATTTCTTTCATTAAAAAAAAGAAGAAGGATTGCAGTTAAAATCTTTTCGATCTTTCTTAGGGTTCTATGTATCAAGATAGATTTATCTATGGTTCTTGATCAAACTTGATTTAAGTGCAATAAGATTAATGTTGGCCGAGCAACATGTTATAGATTAGTTTCGGTCTATGGAATTGGATTATAAAAAAATGACTTTCAGATGGAAAGTTAATTAAAGGAAAAGATTTTGAACTCGCACTGCGAGTTCAAAATGGAATTCGCAGTCCCATAGCCATTCGATCACTAAGATGTGACATCATCTAATTATGAGCTTAACCACAGTTAGATACTCGTAGTTGGTGTAACTGCCGTATTTTAAATTGATTTTTCATACATTCACTTATTGTGTTTCTTTATTACTGCACTAGATACCTCTCAACATGCACATGCAGACAAGTTTTTTCGATGCTACATATATATATACAGTACTTCATGAACCCATATACTAGCTAATATATTTCATTGCATCAACAAAAGAATTGCAGGAGTAAAAAAACAAAGAGACATAATACATGAAATTTTTAACTCATTTAACTCTATAGTTCTGCTGATACGACGGGTTGCTTCACCTTGAGTGTTCCTAGGAAATCCGTACAAGATTTCATGATTTTTTAATTGGAAAAATAGGTTAATGGCGTACAAATCTCATAGTGAAGCTGTGGACGGTAACAAAGTATCGATATCATGGAATGGTAGAATCTCCAGTTTGATATTAGAATTTTGTTGAATTGAGCTGCTTAAAGATAGTACTGTTGTAGGATCAGAATCTCGCAACAATAATATCTTAACGAAATTATCAACAACACAACACAACAGCGTCGCAAAACAATTTCAGAAATGATATAATAAACGACGTCAGCTAAAATCATGAGAAAAATGTGATGGTCCTGCGAAAATTAGAGAGTTTGCGAGATTAGGATTTGTAAGGTTGCGAGAATGTCGCAAGTCATGTTCGAAAATAAAGGACAGATTAGCTGTTATCCACTATGTATTTTCCTATAAATAGTCGTTCATTTGTAAAGGAAAAGAGAGAGATATTTTTTGAGTAAGAAACAAGTAAATGGGAGAGAGAAAGTCTAGAGCAGAGGTCATTCTTGATTCCTATATCTTTTCTTGTAAGAATATTCAAAGATTGATCAATAAAAATTAAGAGTGTAAATCTAAAAATGAGTTGAGTAATAATGAAATCATATGAGGGGTGTCGTGTAGGATTTCCTGCAACTACATAATGGCGCTAGAAACAGGGAATTGAAAGTTGAAAATTGTTGTTGAGAATGTTCAAATCAAGAAAGTGATTAAATAAATCAGTGAACCAGTTAAAAGAAAGATGATTAGAATTAATGAAGATGACAAAAGATTGGAGTGTAATATGATAACAAAAACGATGGTTAATGAATTCCATGAAAACATCAAAGGAAGAATACATAAACAAAATTTTGAAGGAAGTAAGGTTATGGCGGTAGAAAAGACATCACCCTTGAAAGATTTGGAAAAACAAAAAATTACAATCATGGCGGCAGAAATACCAAAAGAAAATTTGAACCACACATCTCCAATGGTTATTACAGTGCCTATTACGCGAAAAGAGAAGGAGACAACAAAAAAATCCACGGGAGAGTGGATATTGAACAGAACTTTAATCGATACGGGAAGTTCAGTGGATATAATATTTTATCATGCATTTCGGGGAATGGGATTCAAAGACGAAGAAATGTACAGTTCAACATATTTTATTCACGGCTTTGGAAAATCCACAAAAAAACCTAAAGGAGAAATAATGGTACGAATTCCACTTGGAGAGATCGAAACACACGTAACACTGTGCGTGGTGGATATGGAATCTCCATATAATATGTTATTAGGAAGACCATGGATACATGCAATAAAATCTGCAGTATCAACGTTGCACCAATGTATTAAATTCCCCACACCAAATGGAATAGGTGAAATCACAGGAGATGTTGACAATGCGAAATTATGTCATCAAATTGAAGTAAAGCATTATGAAGGACAAGCAAAAAAGAAACAATTTCGCAGAAAGTTGGCAAAGGAAGCAAAGAAAGAATAATAATTTAGAGTATATATGATAAGGGCAAAAGAAGGCAAAGGAATACCCAGCGAAATTTCGGAAGAAGGAGAAGGACCTGTGAAAACAATAAAAGAACCAACACCAATGGGAGAACCTAAACCCAGTTACACTGCCGCAGAACCAACAAAACAAATAAACGTTGGGACTATAGAAGAACCTCTAATATTTAGAATTGGAACCAAAATGGATGTGGAAGAAGAAGAAAGAACTGTTAACCTTTTGCGAGAATATAAAGATGTTTTCGCGGGAAGCATGGATGAGATACCGGGAATAGATCCATCAATTGCATGCCACAAGTTGGAGATTAACAAAAATGTGAGACCATTTAAACAGAGAATAAGAAAAATTGCAACAACTTATCATTCACAAATAGAAAAGAACTACAGAAAATGCTTGATGCAGGAATCATAAGAGAAGCTAAATACCCAGAATGGATAGCGAATATGGTCATTGTCCCAAAGAAAAACAAAGGAATCAGGATTTGCATAGATTTCACTGATTTAAACAAAGCTTGCCCCAAAGATAGTTTTCCGTTACCAGATATTCCTCAAATGGTGGAATCCGCAGCGGGAAATGATAGAGTATCGTCTTTAGATGGGTACAAAGGGTATAACCAAATCCCTCTCGCTGAAGAAGATCAAGAACATACTGCTTTTCTTCGCCCCTAGAGGTTTATATTATTACACGAAAATGCCATTTGGTTTGCGAAATGCGGGAGCGACATACCAAAGAATGGTAGAGAAGGTATTCGCAAAATGGATACACAAACATTAGAAGTATACATGGATGACATGTTAGTAAAGTAAAGAAGCTAAAGACCATGTACAAGACCTGAGGGAGATTTTTGAACAAATGCGGTAGTATAACATTAAATTGAATCCTGAGAAGTGTACTATTGGGGTTGCATCGGGAAAAATTTTAGGCTACATTGTATCAAAGGAAGGAATACAGGTTGATCCAAAAAAAGTGCAAGCAGTTCGTCACATGCCAACACCAGCAACAATAAAAGATGTACAGAAGTTGAATGGGCTTCTAGCTTCGCTGGGGAGATTCATTTCGCGATCATCAGACAAATGCAAATATTTTTTCGATATACTCAAGAAGGGTGCGAAATTTAAATGGACTGATGAATGTGAAAAGGCTTTTCAAGGGATCAAAGAACATCTGATGAATACAACTATTTTACAAAAAGCAGAATCATGAGAAGAATTATTGATCTATCTTACGACGACATCGCATGCATTAAGTGTTGTGTTATTGCGAGTAGACGCAGGAGTGGAGAAACCCATTTATTACATTAGCAAAAATTTTAATACTGCCGAGAAGAATTACTCAAAGGTTGAGAAGTTAATCTTAGCATTAGTTTATGCATCATTTAAGCTCCGCATATATTTTCAGGCGCATAAGATAAAGGTATTAACAAAAGTACCAATTGAATCAGTGATGAAGAGTTCTAAAAGATCAGGAAGAGTGGATAGATGGAATGCACAAGTAGGCCACTTTGATATTTAATATGAAATTTTGTCTTCACCAAAGTCACAAGTTGTTGCAGAGTTCTTGGCAGAATTTCCTTTAGAAGAAGATGAAGAAGTAGAAGAAATGATGGATATAGAAGAAGAACACGGAGATCCAAAAGATTTATTAACAGAACCAAATAGATGGGAGATATTGGTAGATGGATCATGAAATGGGGAAGGAAATGGAGTTGGAATTGTTTTAATTTCGCCAGAAGGAATAAAGATGGATTTTTCATTCAGATTGGAATTCGCATCCACTAATAATGAAACGGAATATGAAGCTGTGATACATGCCTTAAAATTCGCAATAGAAATGAAACTAGAAAATGCCAGGATCAGTAGTTATTCGCAGCTAGTTATTCGCCAAATAAAGGGAGAGTATACTATAAATGAACCATCCTTGAAGAAATACAAGAAGCTCGTTGAAGAATTGTCAGCAAAAATCCCAAAAATAAAATGGAGGCACATTGCAAGAAAGGATAACAGACCCGCTGACGCTTTTGCTTTCATCTCAAGCATGATGACAGATCCAACTGCGAGATGCATAAAAATACAAACACTTCTATCACCATCAATCAATAAAGAAGAGAAGAAGAAGTGGATGTGATGATAATAGATAATGAATAAGAAGAACAAACGAACAATATCACAGACTGGAGAATGGAACTTCATGCATATTTGGCGAAAGGAGAACACCAAGGAATAGATTAGAAACACACAAATTGAAAAGTCGCGCAACGAATTATGAATTAAGAGATGGACTACTATACCGAAAATCCTTTAACGGACCTTCACTCAGATGTTTGACACGAGAGGAAGGAGAAAAAGTGCTAAAAATGTTACATAGTGAGGATGCTGGCAATCATAGCGGGGGAAGATCTTTGGCACATAGAGAAAAAATGCAAGGCTATTACTGGTCGTACATACACGAAGATGCAAAACAAATATCAAGGCGCTGCGAAGATTCACTAGTACAAACCTTCACATAGGCCACGTTTTTTGGTTTACAGCCTAGCCACGTTTTGGGTTATTTATGTGGCTACTGGTCATCATTATAACTATAGCCACGTTCTGTGTTACCATGTATCCATAGTGAACCATTTGGTCATGGGTTTAAACCTAAACCTATCAACTGTAGCCATAGGCACCTTTTGGTCATGGGTCTAGGTCTAAACCCATCACCCGTAGCCATAGATGAGTATATGGCCACATTAACCAATTGGGTATGTGTCTAATATGTTGGGTGGCATTAGACACACCTATTTAGCCGAGGCGATAAGCGAATTTATTTAGCCACACTTTAATTTTTTTATGTGTCCAAAATGTAGGGTTCATCAGACATGTCGAGAAGATGTTGTTTACATTCCAAAGCATTGATTGCACCGGTTCAATATACAGATTTGTATACCCACGTGAGTATTGTTTGCGCTACCAGTATCTTGAGTAGCTTATTATTTGATTCTTTAACATCTGATACGCTATAATGTAAATTTTCCTTACCAGTTTCGGAATCGGGATGTTAATCAGTTTATCTTGTCATGTAATGGTCATATTTAATGAAAACAATGTTAGTCACTGAGCAAAAACTATGCACCATTTAGGCTGTGGTGACTGAATCGTGTGATGCTGCCACATCACGTGCTAAAGCATTAACAATACATTTTGTAAGAGAAACTTCATTAAGATCAACGTCTTTTCCAAAACTATCTTTGCAGAAAGTAAACTAACATCTCCGCAGAACAAATTAAACGACAAAAAATTAATAAAATTCTTTGAACTAAGATTGACTAAGATAACTAAAGCCAAGTCCGCAAAAATATGAAATGAATAAGATTGCAATGAAAAATCCAATAATACAAAGAAGTAAATAAATCCACTATAGTCGACTTCCTCGATCTTAGGTTCAGCACCACCAGCTCATGCTGCAAGATCGTCAGCATCCATCCCTACCAGCAGGTCAAAATAAATCATGACCAAAGATTGTCATAAGATACACTCAGAAATTATCTTATGGTAGTCCTCTGCATATTTCAGAGTCCTGTAGTAAAAAAAGAACCAAGAAAGGTATACTGAGACTGAACAAAAATATTTAACAGCACTATTACTAATTTAGAGAAAGAAGGCGTATACCTATTGAATATTTGAATTGCTATGTAAAATATGTATTACTTATATCGCCAACAAAAAACATGAATCTCTTTACAAGGATTTATGTAATATGTCTGGGAGTCTGAGCAAGCCCGTGAACAGGTGAATCCTTGGATGTTGTACATGATAGAAGTTTTTCGTGAAGCTTCCTTTTTATGGATATTGGTGGAAATCCCATATTGAGATGATTCAATAGCCCCAGTTATTACAAAATTGGCATCTACGTGCTGCATGTATAAATAAGGTATTACTATAATTACTATGATCCTCAAGGAAGAAAGCAAGTCTCTCTTCAATACCAGCGTAGTTATTGCAGTCATGCATTTATAGTTCTCAAACAGAGAATGTTGGCTTGGAAACATTTGCAGTATTTCTTAAGACATCCTGATTTCTTGCAATGGCATCCCTTATTGTGCTTTTCGATTATTGAAATGTCACCATTTTCCTCCTAATATGGGTTTAGAAAGTTCATATTTTTCAGCAACATAAAGTGAGAATTTAGCAAATGGGATTATGTGTATAGCAATTTTTAAGTTGAAGTTCTTCACTTTAATATTTGATTTGATATTAGTCAATTTCATTTTTCATGCAGTCTTTCTTACATGTTAAATAGTCAAACATAACCTAGCAGAAGCAACAAACATGGAACTATGGGAAGTTTGGGTTTATATTTACACATATGGTTGTCAATCAGAGACCTATTTTTAAGTAACCACATATTAGGTCATATTGTAAGATACAGCAAATAATGGATCCATGTCAAAATTTACCATCGAAAACATAAGTTAGATGACAGCGTAGATTTATTAATTTGTGTTCAGGGGAAGATTTAACAGTAGCAATCCCATGCTCAAAAATATCCCTAAAGTAATTACTCAAGTTTTCCTTCAGCAGATCACAATGATACACCAAAAATAAAAAGGAAACAAGATGGTCGCTCTAACACAGTTTTCATCGAGTGGTAATTACATATTATAGATGGTTAGAAAACTCATAGACACGTTTTTTAGAAAATCAATGAGTTAGACCACATACCTTAGTGTCACGAACCCCATGAGGACCACTAGCAATCTTTGGCCGGATGCATTCAGATTATGTTGTAAAGTAGCTTCCGCAGCCTCTTTCCTACAGGTCTCGTTCTCAATATTGTTAGAACAATATGTGCAGTTGCATCCATCACAGTTAACTTCTGAAGCAAAGCACTCATTAAATCAAATTACATAACTTAGAAAACCTACAAATAATAAAAAGAAAAAAAATTAGTACAGCCCCAAGATCAATGTGTGAATTTCATGGACAGGGTAAATTGATATACCTTCTAATTCTTCATCTTAAAAACCAATGTACTTCTCCTTCACCTGTTTTCCCGACGAGCTTTGCCAGTCCAAAATCTGAAATCTAAAATGCCAAAAATGGATACAAATAATGGTACCAACAAGTGATTCTCAGGTAGTCAAAGAACTTCTGAACTGAGATTCTCAATGCTCACCACAATCACATAAAATTTTGAGTATCAATTTTCTTTTTGTTGTTGCTAATGACGGAGTTTCCCTAATTTCATTGAAAATTGAATGGCACGAGAGTCTGAGACACCAAGCAAAAATCAGTTATCTAGAGTCAAAACTGTTTTTAACTCATGACCACAAACAAAAAACTCCAAATTGAAACATCCAAGGGCCTAAAAATAATGGTTTTTTGCCTAAAAATCGATACACGGTCTAATCTCAGCACCCATGGATTGCCATTGGCTTTTTTGCATCCAACCATAACTTTTCTTTTTTCTCAGGATCTCAATGATACAGAAAGTTTTCTCGGGATCCAAGGGCCTAAAAATATCGAACCTGCAATAGATATAGAAAGTCACATAAAATTGTTGAAGCAAGTTGTTAAATTAAGCAAAAGTTGAGCTGATCTTATACGAAAATTCATATCGAATTACATAATTTCACAAGCCGCAGCTTAGGCTTTCTATAGTTTTGACTGGTATATGACATGATTTTGCTTGCAAAAATAGGAGGTGGTGAGAAGCTCGAATACTAATACAAATCTCATATCCTGCAGTGAAGATATATACCAGATTTGCTACATCGCTAAATTTTCATACAAGATGGCCTGGAGGTTTGTTCTGCGCAAGGGTATGTTAGGATTTAAAGAGAGCTGATAATAAATGCTAACCTCAACCGTATCACGAGCGAACACAGTGAAACTACGGGTAAGTGCTTTCGAAGCAAAATCTTCCCTAGGAAGACTCTGACACGGCGAGCTAATTTCCTTCTCGATGGCTTCACATATACACCACCTCCAGAAATTAAACCTGACTGTCAGGACCATTATGCCTGAGACCACCAAAAACAATGTAACTAGAAGATCAAACAACACTGAGTGGCCCAGTAGAAATAGAATACGTCGATGAACAGGAAATGTTTGTGCAGGACATAGAAGATACTAAATAATTCAATTATTTTACGTGAAGTTCTTAATACAAACTAAATGAGAAATTCAGAAGTAAATGTATCTATGAACACCTGAGACGGTAAATCACAGTAACCAGAATTTCAGATGGCTGCAAGCATGTGTACTGAAACCATCGGTTCATTGTTCTGCATCTTAAAAAAAATAAGAACGGACGGAGGTCAAAGCTTCAAGCAATATTAAGAACTTAATATAAATTCTGAAAATTTAACATGTGAAGACAAATAATTGGGTATAAAAGAACTGGAAATGGTAATGGAAGTTATAGTGCTTAAGTATAACGAATCTTAAAATTACCTGAAGAATCATTTCAACAACATATTTTCTCCACCTACAATAAGATAAAAGTGACCATCGCGTCAAGCTTTTTCCTAAACAAAATTCCTTACAAATAAATGAAAATGCCGGAGAACTTTAGCACCTTAGGACATATAAAGCCCCCCACGTCATGGCTGAAATGGCCTGCATGGGTGGAAAAAAATGATATTAGTGTTTCCGTCCGAAACTGTATGTCTACGCGATGTAGTGCTAATAGAGGTTGCGGTAAGATGACTACCTAAGGTAATATGAAAACTCTAATCATCAAGGAACCAAAGCTGAATATATTGTCTCTCCTGGACCCTGATACTTATTCAGGAGATGTGTACCTATTTATAAAACCAAGCAAATTTTAGTTAATCATTTCCACAAACACATAAAGACATCAAGTTATCCAAGTTAGTTGATTTGAAATTAAACTCCTAAGCCTGTTCATTATGGTCAAGCCATTTTTTTCTTCTTCTTCGCAGAAAAGAAATTGCAAAACAGCACCAGTGAAGAAGGAAGTTAAATTACAAGAAGCCAAGGGGCATGGAACGATGAGAAAACCCAAACATAAAAGTACATAAAATATATTTGAACCAATAGTCAAATCAAAATTTAGAAATCCACAGACAACAATAAATAATTTCAATTAGCACATATCTTCATACCCAAAATCAATGTACGATTACAAGGAGCAAGATAAATCGATATATCTTCCTTTTCTCCATCTTCGAAATCCCTGAAAAATCACGAGAAAAAATCTAAATAAAACTGATGGGTTTTGGGTTAGGGTTGATTAACCACTTAGAGAGGTGTCGTTTTGTGATTTGGTTGGAGTAAACACTCTGCTAATTAGTTATTGATATTTTTGGTGGTGAACAATCAAAGTCTGTTCATGGGTTCTGTTGAAGGGCTTCAAGCTTGGAAAGAAAAAGAAGAAAACGCCAAGAACAACAAATATGGAAAGATGCGGTCAGGGTTTTCATATAGAAAGAAGTTTTAGTGAAATTTTGGGAAAATAATGCGCCAAAACTTGGGTCGCTCCCGCCAATCGAGATTGCAATTTTCCCTCCTGTAGGTGGGTAATCTATGTCACTTTTTGTGTTTTCATTTATACTCGTTGGATTAGAGATTCTATTTTCTATTGGTGGGATAAACACGATACGGATAATACTTGTTCTACTGTGTTGGTTATGTTTTCTTTTATGTTGGTGATGTTTATTTCAACACGGGGCTGAGAGAAAGGTATTGAGAGCGTGAAGCGTTTTTCATTTTTATGAAGCGATGTGTATGTCGAAGTGTGAAGCGTCGCTTCATGGTTGATGTTTGAAACGGATGATTTCTTATAAATAAATTAGTCGTAACTAGTAATTATAAATTTATTAGGAAGATAATATCTTTATAAATTTTATATAAGTCTAATTTTTATCAAAAAAAAAAGCGTGTGTAGACCAGTTAAACCTACTCCATACAAGTGGGAGGCGGGGTGTTCAATTCCCCCTTAAACACATGAGCTTCACATGACCGTTTCGGAGCGAAATGCTGAAATTTGAAGCGAAGCGTACGCTCTGAAGCTTGAAGCGTACGCTTTATGAAAGATGCGCTTCACATGACCGCTTAGAAGCGAAGTGATGAAATTTGAAGTGAAGCGTACGCTCCGAAACATGAAGCGTACGCTTTTAAAAACCATGGCTGAGAGTATTACATTTAATCTTAGAGCGTGCATCCTCTGGAATGTTTGGAAAGAAAGAAACAATTTTAGTTTCATCAACACCACCATTACAGTTCAATAATGCATGTTCAGAGCCCTACATATCCAGATGAGACTTTAAATATTTGACCTGCACCACGCACTGAATTTTGACTCAAATGCGAGTATTACTCATCTCGACAGTGTGATATGGAATCGTCCCTCCCCTGGTTATAAAGATAAATGTAGATGCAGCTTTCTCCTCTATTGTAGCGGAAGCACGAGCTTATAGCTTTGGGGTTCAGCTGGCTAACATGCTACAAGTTACAAATATCATAGTGGAAAGTGATGTTGCAGATATCCCTAAGGCTATTAAAGGAAGTACAAATGATATATTGTGGTGTATCCGCTCTATGATTCTATCAATTCGAGATCCGTTCAATCCATTTCTACTCAATTTTATCTTAATATCACTTGATAATACTCAGATTCAGTTTTATTCAATTTTCTCTTAATATCACTTGATATACTCACATTCACTAATTATATACGAATTGAATTCAATTTTACCTAATTTCACTATTATTTATAAAAATCATTGTATCATATTCATACTCGATATCACTACATCAGAGTCAATGTGACCGATTATCCACCTAGTTCCTCTAGTTCAATCAGGTTGTACTAAACTTTCTCTCAATATCACTAGATCACACTTATTTTTTCTAATCATCCACGGAGGGATCCAGTTTTGCTTAATTTTACTTCATTTATCAAAATCACAAGATAATATTTGACTAATTATTTACGTAATTCGATCTAATCCAATCCAATTACACTAACTTTTCACTCGATATCACTAGATAATACTCACATCGGTAATTATCTGCGAAAGAAATCCAAGTTTTTCCAATTTCACTCAATTTAGTCAAAATTACTAAATATCAACAAAGATTCATCCAAGTTTAAGTTTCTCGATTATATTGGGCACGCTAAGATTTATAAAAATTGATTCCTAGATAACATTATAATATCTATGCCAAGATAAAAAAAGGAATTTCCACAAATTGAATCCAATTTTACTCTTTTTCAATCAAAATCTCTAAAATTCATTCGATCACATTGAATCTAAATAGGAACTTACATGGATCCAAAAAGTATTAGTCTGATTTTAGGTTTCCTTTGCTTGTATTGGATGGCGAAACATAAATCAAGTCCAAGATAAATTTATCCGTCTCTAGAATTTGTTCATCTCAGTAGATACAATTAGAAATTTGTAATAGATAACTCCAAGAAAAAATGCATCACGAATGAAACTGAATGACTTCAAGGGTTATTCAGCCGATTTAATGGGTAACGTGTGAAATTGGGTAAAGTTGAATATTTTGATTAGCTTTTAGGGTGTGACCTACGGGCCGGAATAAAAAAGATTTTATCGAAAATTAGAAGGTCGATGTCTTCATGAAAACTTGACGTATAAAGCTTTGACACCATTTATTTTTTTGGGTGAACTTGGAAGTTTCAGTCAAAGTGAGATTCATCGTGGAGAAAATGTTTTTTTTTTTTTTTTTGATAAAAAGGAGTAAATGTATAAATCATGCTTTTACAATACTACGTAAGTTAAATCAAAATTACCACGAACTAAAAGTACGCCGTAGATGGACATTTAATTGTGAACCAAAAATAACAATTGTACTAACATCTAAGATATCCAAGGACAAATAATGTCATATCCATCCACATTTCATAGTTCTCATGCTCTCTCCCACCACGAAATAGGAATTCGAATCCAGTAATTTTCAAAGCCTAATAAATAGAAAATCACTAGATCATAGTCATTATGACTCAATATACTCGTTATGGATGGTTTATCCATGATCTACTTCAATCTAATTGCCCACAATCTTCCAAGAAGATTACTCGACCATACTTGTTATGACGAATTCTCAACAAATTTGATCCAACTATTCAAGATTTTGCATAAATCGAAAATCACTAGATCATAGTCGTTATGACTGGTTTATCCACATGATCTACTTTAATAAAATTTCCCATAATCTTCCAATAAGATTACTCGACCATACTTTTTATGACCAATTCTCAACAAATTTGATCCAACTATTCACAATTTTACATAAATCGATCATAATCATTATGACTGAATATATTCACTATGTTTGATCTATCCATTTATTTCCATCCACTTCAATCGAACTATCCATAATTTTGGTTAGTATTACTAGATCATACTCGTCAGGAATGATTATCAACAAATTCATTCCAACTGTGCTCAATCTTTCGTTATTCCATTGAACCACTAGATCATTGTCGAAATAATCAGATAGGGCTCGGTATAACTGATTACACGCCTGATTATATGTATTCCAATTTTCCTCGATTTTCCCCCAACATTATTAGATTGACACTTATTTTCCTAATTATCCATAAAATCCAATGCAATTTAAATCAAATTTACTTTGTTTCAACAAAATGTCTTGATCAAATTTAATTTTTTTAGATCACATGGTTTAACCCACCAGTCCAACCCAGTCCAGTCCATTATGGTCTTAAGGTTTTACTTATGTTATTTCCACATAACATCGAATAGGATGTCCTTAGTAGATCTAACGGTGGATAATAGTTATCATTATCCCAACCAATAGTTATATCAATAGACAAGAACCTCTTATCTTACGCTCTGTAACACCTCAAATTTCTTTTTTATTTTTCCTCCTCAACCAAAGTTACAGAGTGGAGAGAACTGGAGATAACTAAGCCGAAGGGGATAAAGTTCTTGGCTGAAAATCAGGGAAAGTTTGAGATTTGTTAGAGAAAAAAGGGTTATCAATTTTGGAAATATTTTTAGCTCTACCGTAGGATCAAAATCAAATGGTGTTTTCTTAGGAGATTTTTCCCGAAAGAAGAAATCGTAGATGAAACTCAATATTTTTTTCAGTTCACCCTAAATAATTTTGAGCGGGATGAAAATCAAATGCAAAATCTTTTGGGCAGGATTATTCAATATGTTCGATAATATAAAGAGCCCTAAGATGATGAGGAATTGCATCCGATTTCAGCTAAATCTAACAAAGGTAGATCTTGTTCTCAATTTTTCCTTCGTCTAGAAAACTTAGTTATTCAAACCCTAATTGATTCAAACCTTAATTTTTGATTCAGACCCAATTGATTCAAAGGTTAAGTTTTGACACAAACCCTAGTTCTTAATTTTTGATTCAAAGGTTCATTTTTGACTCAAACAAAACCCTAATTTATTTTAGTTTTTGTGTTTTTCTTTTTTTCTTTTTTTTATTAGTATGAGTAATTGGTACTTCTGATGTTGCTCTACAATCTTGTTTTAATTATTAGTTTCTAATAGAAGGGAATATATGGGGATACTGAGATTTTATAAAAGTCGGTCAATTTTTAGTGTTTAGTCATGCATCTGATTTTGAACATAAATCAAGGTGTGTAAGAAGAGCAACAAAATTGATGGATTATTTTCATATTTGATTCAACTTTTAGTGTTTAGTTATGCATCTGATTTCTGAACATAAATCAAGGTGTGTAAGAAGAGCAATAAAATTGATATATTATTTTCATATTTGATTCATTGGCAGCAGGGTTTATGCACCTATTTATGTCTTATTAAGAAGAAGACTGGTGTTCTCTTGGGAACTTCTGGATGAATCTATTACCCATTGTTCTAGTGTTTAGTCTAGATACATATATGCATGTTTAAGCTTTTCCTCTGTTATGCTTAGGATCTTTATGCATCATTTATTTATTTTAATGAGTATCAATCAATACATGAATTTCCAGAGTATTTATATTTCATGACTGTGCATACACAGAGTGTTCTACACATAAGTTGTTGTTTGATTTATTAAGTTACAACTAATTTGTATTTACAACTTTTTTTTCTTTTGATATTCTGAGACCGCATCCTGCTCTTGCATCGAATCATACTATTACTTCTGTTAACTGTTATGCTAGCAGTATGAAAAGAGATTTCAATATGTGCTTTCATTTTTCTTTGTTATAGAATAGTTGTAGTTTTTTTCCCAAAATACTATCATCAGGAGGAGAATTCATCCAAGTTAGTACTGACATAATCAAGACCATTTTAATTAACTGTTATATTGAATACAAGACCTGTTCATCATCTCAAATGTTATGACATAATATCATGTTTTATAATCAAATCATCATTATGCTCGATTTTTGGATCGAGTATACAAGAATTAAATATATGCAAGCTTATTAACTTTTGATTTTGATTGAAAAGAATTCAGACCATATTTAATTGAATCATATATATGTATATGCAGTTTCTGATATGCCTATATACGAGAATTCCAGTTGGGAGACAGAGTATGATGATGAGTATGCTGATAATGAGAATGCTGCCCTGGAGGTTCAAGCCTTGCAGAATGTAAGAGAGTCAGAGGATGAAGGCGAAGATAGCGATGGTAGTGGCACCAGTTCCGATTCCGATGATGATAGCTCCAGTTCTGATGATGAATATACTGAAAGTCCTGAACATCCTGGTAAATGTTTGATCTGTTATACTAGCTTGTTTGTTTTGGACTTAAGTAGAATGTGTATACTCTTACACAATGTTTACTCTTATTTTGGGTTTTTAAACTATAAAAGACACAGGGGCTCCAAACAATACATCAGAGTCTGAGGAGATTACTGTTAGAGGTTTAACTAGACTTAAGAAGCTGAAGAAAAAATTTAAAGGAAAGAAACACGTGATAGAATTTGATAAAATTGGTCGATTTAAGGGGGAGTATAAATCTGAAATTGCTAGTTATATGGGTGTATTGGTACGTCGAGACGTTGGTCTCAGGCACTTGAAGTGGAAGGAAGTGAAGTCAGTGCTGAGGGATAAGTTATGGCACGAACTATTGGTATGTATATTCTGATCTATATTCAATTTTAATTATATTTTTGTTGGGTTACCCGCCATTAATATTCGATTCATATTGTGGCAGCGGTTTTATGAAATTGAGGAGACTAGGAGAAGACAAATTATGAAATATTTTGGTGAACATTTGCGCAACTTCAGAAGAAAGTTGTATGTAAAGTTTATAGTGCCCAATTTGGGTAAACCTGGTAAACTAAATACTATTCCCAAACCATATCGTTGTATTGTGAACCAAGAACAATGGGACGAGTTCGTAAAGTGGAGGCTGTCTGATAAATGCAAGGTTGTATATCACACGTTTTAGTATTATTATTGATATTAATTTCATTAATTAGTCTAAATTTTTTATGAATGAAATTCTTTAAATTTGTATGCTCAGGAGTTGTCCATTAGGGGAGCTAAGGCGCGTGAGAACCACAAATATAACCACAGGACGGGAAGAGCAGGGTATGCAGGGCTGTTGGAAAAATTAGTAAGTCCAGTTTCTTATCAAAAATTAGTATTATTTCCAGTTTAAATTATAGTATTATCTATCTAATATTTGGCTTGTGTATTTTATAATTAATAGATTAATGAGAAAGAGATCCTTGAAGATGAAAATCCTTCACGGTCTTTACTATGGAGGAAGGCACATCAAAACAAAAATGGAGAATACGATGACGATGATGTTAGGGAAAAAGCAGCTCAGCTTGTAAGACGACTGAAACTATCTAGCTATTTGTTTTGTGCTTGAGTAAATGTGAAAATAATTTTGCTTTAATTGATTATCACTTCTAATCCCTTAATTCTTTTTTTGTGCATGAGGATTTTGATAAGCAGCTGGAAGATGGAACTTTGACAAAACAACCAGGAAATGATTCTATCACCCTTGTGTTTGGGGAAGAACATGCTGGGCGTGTAAGATGTATAGGCAAGGGAGTGACTCCAACAACGTACTGGCACCTGCCACGGAAAGGAGCATCCAAGGAGCACATTGAACTGAAGAAACAACTGGAAGATGAAAGACGCGCGAACCAAATGGAGAGAGATAGGAAGGATGCATAAATGAAGGAAATGAAGGCAGCAATGAAGGCACAAGAAGAAATGATGAGCAGCTTAATGTCTCAGCTAAAATCTCAAGTCATATTGAAAAATAAAATCAAAAGAAAAACGGCACGGGTATGTTTAACATCATCCAAGTAATTTTGATTAAGTATGTATTTCCTAATAATTATGCAGTATCTAATATGTCAACTGCACTATATAGAAATCTCCTATTAGAGAGAAGTCTCTTATGATTGAATCCCCTGTTACAAGCATTTCTCCGACTGAAAGGAATGAATCTAATACAAATAGAAATGACCCTGAATCTGAACATGTATCTCAGTCTACGGGATCGAAAGATAGTTCTGAACTCCAAATGGTATGTTTCTTTTGCAGGTATTTAAAATATATAGTGCTTTGGAGTTCCATTTTTTGTTGATGTTAATATAGCGTATCTTTTTGTAGTCTGGAAAATACAAACAAAAGTCTCCTGCATCTGAGCATCTACCCCTTAGTTCACCAGACAATTCTCAATCGAAAGACAAAACTGAACTTTCAACGGTATGTCCTTTTCACAAGTATTTAAGCATTTTGAGATTTGAATCTCTTGATGTCAATATAACATTTATGTTTTGCAGATTGGTAAATGCAAACTGGCTCATGCTTCACTGAGAAATATCATTGCATGGGGTTCGGTTCTTCCATCAGTGCCAGGTCAGAAGGTTCATGGAGATCCACTCCGGGATGATTGTGTCAGAGTGACGGTTGAAAAATCGATATTAAAGAATCATTGTTTGCCAGTCCCATCTACTCATCTCAAAACAGTAGAGGATGCTGAAAAATCTATAGTAGCTTGGCCTAAAGAGTTTGTGATCTCTTGCTCTAGTGTAAGTTTCTTTATTATACATGTTTATTACCTTCTGCATCCTGACCATATAACTGTTAACATGGTTTTTCCCTTAATTATACATCCACTGGCTTGCTGCAGGGCCATCCACTTTCAGACCCCGGTGAACATGATTCTGACCCAAACGATGAATATGATTCTGACCCAAACACTAAGAAGACAAAGAAGAAGAAACCTTCATATATGAAGAGCGGGGAACTAAAGTCTCGGAGATCCAGCAAGAGACTCAAGACTGCATCCTAATTATTAATAGAAATAGTCGTGGACTATAGGATTTGGATGTTTAAACTTTTAAGTCTCTCTTTGAAAGTTTGTTTTCTCAAGGTTACTGCACAATTATCAGATTGAGATGTTTATTATATTGTGAAATGAAATTATTTTGGTACAATTCTAATTGTAGTCTTCATTAATTTTTTATGGATGGTTATTTAGGTGATTTTTGAATAGCTACATTGAAAACACTTGATGTGTCCAAAAGGTGAACAATAGCTACATTCAAAAAACTTGATGTGTCCAAAAGGTGAACAATAGCTACATTGAAAACACTTGATGTGTCCAAAAGGTGAACAATAGCTACATTGAAAAAACTTGATGTGTCCAAAAGGTGAACAATAGCTACATTGAAAACACTTGATGTGTCCAAAAGGTCAACAATAGCTACATTCAAAACACTTGATGTGTCTTTCGAAAAAATTTAGCCACGGTGCTACAAATTTTTAGTATCCATAACTTATTAATTGGCCATGTAAAATGTTTATCATGTGTCCAAAAATATGGATGGCCATGGTACCATAGATTAAACGTGACTACAAATCATGTATTAGCCATGTTAAATTATTTTTCGTGTGTCCAAATGATAGAGATGGCCATGATAAAATGAATTTTGCGTGTCCAATTGATGACAAAGGCCAAGACTATAATAAAATTTACGTGACTTTAAGGTAAACTTTAGCCACATATAATTAAATTGCGTGTCTATAAGGATCCTATGGCCACGGTGATAGTGAAAATGCTTAACTACCAAAAAAATATTGAGTACCATATAGACACGGTTTTAGAGTTATGGCCATGGTTAATCATATTTTATAGACACTCAAAGTTTATGTAGCCATAGGGATACCTTTTTGTCTCGGCACCTGATGCCACATTTTTGGAGTGAAAAAAATCCATGACGAAAAGCCTATGGACACGGTGATTAAGTGTGGCCAATGTGAATATTTGTACTAGTGATTGTCAGCGGCATGGAGAGAAAATACATGCACCTGGAGCACCGTTATCATCTTCAACCAGTGTCTGGCCTTTTGGAAAGTGGGGCTTAGATATTGTGGGGCCATTTTTACCAGGTTCTGGACAAAGAAGATATTTAATAGTCGCAACAGATTATTTCACAAAATGGACAGAAGTGAAAGCAGTACAACATATTCGCAACAAAGATATCTTTACATTCATATTCGAAAATATCATTTGCAGATTTGGAATTCCTGCGCAGTTGGTATCTGATATGGGAAACAATTTGAAGGACAGAATATAGAAATGCTACTTAATGCATTCAAGATAAAATGTGGAAAGTCTACTCCTTTGTATCCACAAGCTAATGGGCAGGTAGAAGCAACAAACAAAAAAATTGCAGATATATTAAAGAAGAAATTGGAAGGACATCACAGAACATGGTGCGAACAAGTACATAATGCAGTATGGGCTTATAATACAACTAGAAGAGAAGCTACTGGAATGTCACCTTTTTGTTTAACATACGGAGTTGAAGCAGTGTTACCAACATAAGTTGTTATTCCGACAACAAAAAGAGAAGCTTGGGAGAAAAATCTTAGTGCGGGTTTGATCTTAAATAAACTTGATGAATTAGAAGAAAGAAGAGAAAAAGCTTTACAACATATGGAGAATTATCAGCGAAGATTAGCCCGAGAATATAATAAACGTGTCAAAGTACGCGAATTCCAACCAGGAGATTTAAGTCTGCGAGAGACACCAATATATCAGCGAGAAAATGGTGGAAAATTAGCGAAAAAATGGGATGGACCATACATCATTAAGGAGATAGTTGGAACAAGAGCTTATAGATTAATGGATCCAGATGGTAGAGATGTTGATCATAGACTTGACAGACCATGGAACAGGTTGTACTTAAAAAGATATTATCCGTAAGAAGCTTTGAGAAGTTATGGATTCTGAAAGAATAGTTGCAAGATTATTCATATCAAAACAAGATCATGATGTGCGAAATTTTCGCAGAGATAATCACAGAACAATGACATAAAAGAAAGGGGCGAACCTTTATGGCGTACACCCTAGTTCGCGAATAAAATTTCGCAAGAGGCAAATGTAAGACCTAAAGTACGTCATATTAGGGGGTACCTGTTGCATGGCTCAGTGAAAGGCTACACCGCCATCGGAACCTGAGTCATGGAGATTTGGGGTCAATAAAGCCCATCCGAGAGAGGCACCTTGGATTCTCAGCTTAAGCATATGACTTGGGTTGGGCGACTAAGGTAATAAGGACTCTCCCAAGGAGTGCAGATCTGATCAAGGCGCCGAGGTACACGGTTGAGTCAAGAGTGCCAGGGACGTTTGAAGCGTACCTTTCCATTCTTGACAAGTCTTGGCTTATACTGCACTCGGCCCGAAGAAAACCCCATTTAGGGTGCAGTCTCGTAACCATAATCCCTATAGGTAAAAGGGATAAGAGCCTGCGAAAACAAGTGGTTGTTGTTAATACTGGATGGGAGGAGCTAACCTTGTATGGTAGAAGTACGCCTCCTTGAAAGGGCAACCAGGGGGAGATAAGGGCGGCACCCTCCATTATGGAGATAATAAGTGTCTTAAGACGCAAATGTCATGAGGCTTTTTATTCTCAAGGGTATTAAGGCTTTTCATATTTGTGCAACAATCCTGAAGAGGCAATAATACAAAAGAAAAAGATAAGACGAGATCAATGGGTTTTCACATGAAAGTGCGAAGACGTCCTGCGATTTCGTCGCAAGACGACAATGTCACGGGGCTTTATTTTCGCAAGAATATTTAGGCCTGTCATATTTTCGTAACATTCCTGAAGAGGCCATAATACAAAAAAAACGGTTAAGGCAAGATCAATGGGTTTTTGCATGAAAGTGCAAGGACGTCCTGGGATTTTGTCGCAATGACAAGAGGTGGCATAATAAGACCTTTAATTAGGAAGGCAAAATAAGACCACATGATAAAACAAAATATTTATAAGTATTCGTAACAGATTATTTTTTGCAAGAAAGATAATGAGAGGCAAGTATGGGAATCAATAAACAAGAAGCATTATCTTTCTCATCAGCAAAATACTAAAAGGAAAAATTGATTCCAAATTTGGTTGAAGAATATTATTCGCAAAAGTGATAAAAGTAAGACAATTCAAGAAGATAAAACTAGATAAGAAGCTCAAGCTTCAGTATTAATTTCAGTAGCAGGAGATAACAGACGTTCTTCGCCAATGTTCTCATTATCGCAAGCCTCTCCTTCATTTCGGTTCTAATCTTCGCCTTGACTAGCACCTTGATTATTGTTGATCGAATTTTGAATAGTGGTAAATAAGGTTGTCGTTCACTCGGACTTGTTGAAATTGATTCTAGGATTAAATATAAAAATACTAAAAATAATAAATTATATACAAAATATGTCACGGGATGAAGAATTCACTGGGACTCAGGATTTCACTGCTTTCATATTCAAGTGGTTCAAAAATTAATCCTAGACATTTATCGCTCAAACAAAAGAAATATCAACTCTAATATTTGCCAAGGATAGATTTCGTAAAACATCAATTGTAAATTACAAGCATAGTGTATCTAAAGCACCTAAGACTAAGCATACACTATCTAACAAGATGACAATTGATTAATAGAAATCATAAATCATTTAAAATCGGTGCAAAAAGTAAATAAAAGAATTAATCAAATTACCACATTGATGAAATTCAGCTTCCTCCGTCATCCTAATGTTGGGTTTAGCTCATTAGGTTGGAAACACGCTCGAAATATAATTTCATTGCTCAAAGTGTTTACAAATAATGAAAATGGGAGAAAATTATTAACGCAATGATTTTATTTTCTCTCCCAAACTCTCCACCTCAAATGTGCTCTTTAGCTCTCTATTTATACACACAAATACACATTACTCAAATATATTCTTCCATAACTCCAAAATATTCTTCTTTTTAATTAAAAATATCTTCAGGAATTTTCCTTCTCTTTATTCTCCATATTTTTTTACTAAACTCATATCTTCTTTAATTCGCAGAATAAAATCCAAGATAAAATCTTCCAAGGATATCTCTCTTGTTTAATACAAGATAGCTTCCTTTTTCTTCAAATTCTTCCTGTTTATAAGGCAAGAAGATATTCTTATCTTAAAGATAATAAATCCTTTACCGGTGGAACCAAATTTCCCGCAAATATTCTTTTTGAATGTTGAAGATGAAGGGTGCCTCTTATCCTTCTGTTGGGGTGCCGATAGTAATTTGGGTGTTGAGAACAAATTTGGGCTGCACATAACCGCGGGTTCCCCTTAGCCAAATCTGAGGTCCACTTAGCAAATGTCCTTCGGGGGTTCCTTTAGCAGTTTTTCGAGTCGATTCTTCCAAAAACGTTTATTTTCCAAAAATACCTACAAACACAAAAAAAATAAAAAAAAAATAAGTACAAAATCGAGTACCAACATAGAGAAAATTGAGGACAATTTAGACACAAAAATGTGTCTATCAATTATCGCTAGCAATTACTTCTTCAGGAGAGATTTCTTTCTCATTTTGATTAACACCAGCAGATGCTTCCTTAGAAGGAATTTCTTCTTCACTTTCCAAGAAATCATCCTCTGCACCACTTTCATAATCATAATCACAATCAGCAGGACGAAGAACTTCATCATCATCTACTTCCAAAGGTTCAATTGATGTAGGAGGAAGAGATTTAGACAATAAAATATCATTTACAAGGACTTCATCCCGGAGATGAACTTGATGAAGAAGTGCTCTCTGATGATTCCTATCTTGATATCCTTAAAATAATCAAGATAATCAAGTATTTTTTCTGCTTGGTCGCGAGAACCAGTAAGGGCAGAGACGAGCAATGCATTTTCTTTGCGAATTTTGGCATATTTAGCCTCCAAAACATAAATGGAGGAATGAAGATTCTTCTCAGACTCTGCGAAAGGTAGAATACAAAATTTCAATAAGATAATGAACACAGAAAAATATGACAAAGAAAAGATAGTTAAGGCAGTCAAACTATTATGACTACCTTCCTTTTGCGAAATAAGGTGTTGAATCAAGGACAGACAACTACTCTCCCAACGGTCCTGTGCGTCATCAAATTTATCTCCAACTAAACCTTTAAGTCGAGACTGAAGATTTTTCTCTTTAGAAATAAGAAAGGCATTTTTCTTCGCAAGAGAAGAATAAGATTCTTCTAATTTGGAATATTCTTTTTTAAGTTGATTCGCCTTTACACTTAAAGTTATTCTACCTTGAATGAGTGTATCTCTTTCAGCGATAGATGACTTTGTTACTTCTTTAATTTCATTTATCAAAGAGCGAAGAGATTGCTCTTGGTCATCACATACTTTCTGAAGAATGCTAAGTTGTTGCGAAGATATCGCCATCTTGTTTAAACAAGTTTGCTTCTCTTGAGATAAGGTTTTATTCTCATCTGATAAAGTTTTCATCCCTAAATTAGCTTTAGTTAAAGAATAAGAAAGGCGAGATACTTCATTACTTAATAAATCTTGTCTCTGAACTAATTAGGTACTTTCATTGGTAAGATTATTTATGTGATCAAGAGAATATGAATAAAGGTTACTAATTGGTTATATTGATCCATCAAAATTTCTTTATCAACACGGGATTCTTCAACAGCAGATTCAAATTGATATCTCTCCATTATTCGTTTCTAGTTTAAGGCTTAACATGCGAAAGAGGGATTTCAAGGATAATTAAATATGGGAAGGATAAAACCATTAAAAAGGAAAATTGAAGACACAGATAAGAAGATCATACCTCTCAATTCATCATTCTTCTTGCGAAGATTGTCACGATCCAACAAAACATTCTGAAGCTTTTGATTTTCTAGACGAAGAGCATTACACTCTTTTTTCAAAGCTGTCTGCGAAGCAGCTCTGTCAGAACCTAAATGCTTGCTCAGAATTTCGCAAACATTAGACTTGACAGGATCAATGGAGGACTTCTTGCCATCATCCAGGACTTCAGACAAAACTTTGAAATCAATATCTATTCCTTCCACGGTTTCTTTCGAAAGGGGAAGAGACTCAGGTAGAGAACTGGCAATGATATAAGGTTGAGAAACGTCCTCAATAGGAAGAGAAAAAGTTTCATTCACAGAAGGATCAACAAAGGGGGTTTTAATAATTGAAAGATCAGTTGAAGAAATAAAGTTTGAGGCAGCTTTTTCGCGAATTAGAGATAAGGGTTTATCTTGCGAAGATGTCGCAGGAGATTTAGAAGAGATAAGTAAGTAGAATGGAACAAAAGTTTGAACAGTTTTAAGGTGGCGGGATTTCTTGAGAGGTTTACTAACATCCTTATCACCCTGCGAATTACAATCCAGATAAGAAACAAAGGCAACAATATTGTTATTAGAAAAGGATAATGTTTCTTACTACCTTCTCATTCGCAGACTTTCTTTTATGCGCAACAACTTTATGCTGCGGTTTGGGAATGTTAGGGTTCTGAACCGTAAACTTAGTGTTGGAAGCGCTTTTGCTGAAATAACAACAGTATGGGAATCACATAAACAACATCAAATAAGGCAGTAAACAAGATCAATTTCAGTAAAACCCATAAAGAAGAAAAAAGAAAACTAACCTTGATGAATCCATGGAAAACACTAGCAGGAAGATTATTTCGAAGAAAATTACAAATGATGAAGATCTGCAGAAGAAATAGTATGAAGATGAAGAAGAACTTAAAAAAATTGAAGAAGAAAGAAGAAAAGTTGCAATAACGGAATTTGCAGAAGAACGATGAAGTTGCAGAGAAAATAAAAAGAAAGAAAAAGAGAGTGAAAAAGAATATATATAGAGGGAATTTTTCCTCGAGAAGATAAACATGATTAATAAGGAAAGATATAAGCGGTTAAAAAGCAGCGGTTACAAAAGACGTGTCAAGAAACGGATGGAAGAAAGAATACGTGTGATAAATGCAGAATATGAAGAGAGGAACAGTTGCGGCGTTTCTCGCATCATTCTCTACTTCGCAGAAAAGATATGAGAAGAGGAAAGATGTAGGATCAGAATCTCGCAACAATAATATCTTAGCGAAATTATCAACAACACAACACAACAACTTCACAAAACAATTTCAGAAATGATATAATAAACGACGTCAGCTAAAATCATGAGAAAGATGTGATGGTTCTGCGAAAATTAGAGAGTTTGCGAGATTAGGATTTGTAAGGTTGCGAGAATGTCACAAGTCATATTCGAAAATAAAGGACAGATTAGCTGTCATCCACTATGTATTTTCCTATAAATAGTCGTTCAGTTGTAAAGGAAAAGAGAGAGATCTTTTTTGAGTAAGAAATAAGTAAATAGGAGAGAGAAAGTCTAGAGCAAAGGTCATTCTTGATTCCTTTATCTTTTCTTGTAAGAATATTCAAAGATTGATCAATAAAAATTAAGAGTGTAAACCAAAAAATGAGTTGAGTAATAATAAAATCATATGAGGGGTATAGTGTAGGATTTCCTGCAACTACAACTTCCATTCAATGGAATCGCCACTAAGACTCAAAGTCAGATTGATTCATCTAAAGAATGCTTGGGGGTACTTCTCCTAAGTCTGTACTAACAGGAAATTCAAGGGAGATATCAAATTGGAAGACTTGTTTAACATCTTCATCTATATTAGCAAATACATTCCTTGAGAATATTTGTGTTCGTGATTTTATTTCTGCGAGCATAAGTTCTTACTTAGGGTTTATATAATTCTAAGTTTTCCAAAACGAGAAAGAGATATGAAAGATCCCTTTCGAGGCCAAAAATAAAGCTTGCGTTAGAAATTATGGTACTGGAGTTTTCTGAAATATTTAGTAAACATACATTAACTTAACCCTAAATTCGGGTGTCTAACTGTGGTTAAGTTCACAGTTAGATGATGTCAGATCTTAATAATCGGATGGCTTTGGGCCGCGAATTCCATTTTGAACTCGCATTGCGAGTTCAAAATACTTTCCTTAATTAAACAGGAGGAGGAGGAGATTAATAGAAAGAAGAAAATGCAAAGGAAATTTAAAAGAGAGAGAAAGTTGTGACGTCTTCTACTGCTACAGGCCCACAATTTTCATTAATTAACAAACAGATAAGGGCATTAGTGGAATATTAGTCTCGTTGTTAAAGAAAATTAAGGCATTAATATGCATCAAGTTAATTTCTTTTTGAGAATATAATATAAAGATCATTATGGGTCATAGTTAAAAGGAATCATTAACAATGAAATCGACCCAACTAAAAGTTGGATCATAATATCCTCATATTTCACTTAAACCGGCCAACCAAATCACTTCAAAATCCCTCGTTCACAAAGAAAAATAATAGAAAAAATTGTGGACTCCTTTCGTGTGTAACCTATGGTAGTATGGTTCATTCCATAAAGATTCAACATTTCTCTTTTTAAGTCAAGTCTAATGAGATGAGCAAACAAACAAATTATAAGCACATAGACAAGATATATAGGTGTGTAAATTGGGCTGTGCCAGCACGAGCACAACCCATCCCAATCTAAGACGTGATTTAGTCCAGTACGACCCAGCATGTTAGTTGCATGGGTTGTGCTGGATTATCCTAATCGGCACAGTAACACATCACAGCACGTGGCACGGATAAGCACGTGGCCCAGCCAACACAACCCGTTAAGAAAGCATGTTATAGCATGCACAAGTACACTATATAACAAGATATAATACATCACATTTTGTGTATTTTTCATAAAAGAATCATTATTCTATTTGGTTGTATTTTCTCGAAGATACAACTCTCACCAACAAAATCTTCGATTGCGGAAAATGCTAAACCGCCATCCTCAATCATTAAGAAGAGATCTCTTTCCTGTACAGGCCGCAGTGACACTTTTATTATACTTGCTCGTGATAGAAGGGCTCAGGAATCCATCTTGATAGTTTTATGATACCTTCACAACTCGCTTGTGGATCCTTACATACTGCCAGTATTAGAAGACTACTCATTGGGTAACGATGGAGAACGAATGCTTCCTATGTTATTGAAGAATTACAAATGGTTTGGTTATCTTTGTATTTTTGGTTTTAGGATCTTGTCTAGGACTCATCGCGTCGTGTTCTTTTGCTTCGTCAAGGTTTTATCCCTTTGGCTTTGGGTTTTCCTTGACAAGGTTTTCGGCGAGGCAACGTATGCGTGTCCAACACTTTTCGGTGGTTTTCACATCTACCTTCTATTTTTCGTTTTTTATTTTTCATGTACTTCCTTTAATTTGTTAGCTGCAATAGATGGCTATAATATCAATGTAACCACGGCTACTAACGCCATAAGTTAGTCTTTTTAATGTAATACCTAATTCACAAAAAAAAAAAAAAAAAAAAAAACTAGTTTTTGACATTTTATGCTAGCTTATTTTTATAACAACACATATAATACTTAAATATTTGGAAAATATATTTCAATATCGTTGTTATAATGTCGTTACCTATATTTAACAACATTAGTTTACATGACAATGATCCAATTTTATATTTGATGGGCTATTTCTTTTTATTGAATAAACTTGTTAATTTTACTTGAAATAATTTCAAATGATATGTTGTTTATTTAGATTCTCGCGATAATGTCCGACTTAATGTATACCACTAAGTGACTTCAAATTGTTTATAACACGTGTGCTAGCACGGCACAACACGGGACAACACGTTTATTCGTGTGTTGTGCCCATAGGCTGTGTTGTGCCTAGATTTTGACTAGTGAAGCACAGCACGGCACAACATGTTTAAATCGTTGGCACATCATGACACATGACACGTGATGCATGCGATTTCGTGTGTCGGGCTGTGCCGGACCGGCACGTTTTACACCTCTATATATAGGGGCTAATTGAATTGAAGATACATTAGCCAAGGATATTGCTGCTAAGTAAGTTTTGTTTTTTTGATCGACAAAAATTAATATATTTAGAAAATCAAAGAAGAAGTATGGAAGCAAGCTCAACAGCTACAGCAAGAAACCACGACAATTGAGAAGAATTTTCTAGACAGAAACATGCAAACCCAAGAATTAAAAGCTAAACAAGAGAAGCATTTAAGAAATGAAGTAACTACCCCAGTTAACGGTAACAAAATTAAGACATACACCTTTAAGGACTTCGTCATTACGAGCCCAATTAAAAACTTGGATCTTCACATGTTTGCCATTTTTTTTACTCCGGCAGAACCATCTTCAAAGACAATAGCGTTCCTAAACTTCCACAATGTCCAACATATGGCTGCAGGAATCAAAGGACAAAGCGTTTTACGTATAAGATGAACTAGTTTGCATCTCCCATCTTTAATATTGCATCGATACAAATCGGAAGCGCCCAGAGAAGACCCATTCCAGAAATAAAGTGGTCCCGTATTTGAGAAGAGAACTTATAATGGAACAAAAGATGTGAGACTGATGCGGAACAACACAATAAGCAACCATTTACAAGGACCTTATCTCTCTTATAAAGATAATCTATAATGACTAAACGTTTAACAGGATTTAACGGTAAATTTTCTCGTCTTATTAAGATCTCATTTAATAGAATCGAACATGTAAATTGGAAAACTAGAAATCACGTTCTTCATCAGTGTAAGCTTACCCGCCTTGTTCACAACAGAATGAATCCAAAATGGAAGCCTACCCTTCACTTTCACAATTATTACGTCCCACTTGTAGCTCCCAAAGCATTATCATCCAACGAGAGACCAAGATAGATAGCTGGCAGATATTCATGCCTACAACCCAACATACTTAAAAGAGAGTCTAGGTTTGAGACTCCTGCCACCCATACATGCTTGATTTGGAAAGATTTATCTGCAGGCCAAAAACTAATTCGAACAGCAGAAGCATATACCTTAAGCAATCTACTTTGTTCCCTACTTTCGTCAAGAAACACCAGGGTGTCGTTCGCGAACTGTAGATGGTCTATTTTTAACCATGTGGGACCAAGTTGAAAATCCCCCATTCTGCCAAGATTCTGACTAGCTTGAAACATAAGATTAAGAGCTCCGGAAATAATCAAGAAAAGAAAAGGGGAGATTGAATCTCCTTGACGCAGACCCTTACCACTGGTGAATTATTGATGAGGCGAACCATTGATCAAAATTGTAGGATCAGAATCTCGCAGCAATAATGCCTCAGCGAAATTATTAACAACACAACACAATAGTGTCGCAGAACAACTTCAGAAATGGCATAATAAACGACGTCAGCTAAATCATGAGAAAAATGTGATGGTCCTGAGAAAATTAGGGAGTTTGCGAGGTTAACATTTGTAAGGTTGCGAGAATGTCGCAAACCATATCCGAAAATAAAGGACAGATTATCTGTCATCCACTATGTATTTCCCTATAAATAGTCATTCAGTTGTAAAGAAAAGGAGAGAGATCTTTTTTGAGTGAGAAGCAAGTAAATAGGAGAGAGAAAATTTATAACAGAGGTTATTTTTGATTCCTTTATCTTTCCTTGTAAGATTGTTTAAAGATTGATCAATAAAATTAAGATTGTTAATCCAAAAATGAGTTGAATGTTAATGAAATCTTATGAGGGGTGTAGTGTAGGATTTCCTGCAACTACATAATGGCGCTAGAAACAGGGACAAAGATTGAAGATCACCCTAGAAAAAGTTGAAGATTAATATTCTGATTTGTGGGAAATTAGAATAACTGGTGAAGAATTTTACGGAATCTCTTACAATTCATTAGTATTGAAGAAATGGCTAGAAGGAGAAATGTATCGGAACAACCGACAATTGCTAGAAGAAGAAGTAAAAGACTTGCTGGAAGGGAGAGAAGTGAAATGGGAGAATCTAATAGAAGGAGAAATGATGGAGAAAATCAAATTCAACAAGCAGTTCAAGAAACACCGGTACAAAATAGAACTATGGATTATGATAGAGTGAGCGTACACACTTGGCGATCAAATTCAGCAGAAGAAGTAGAAGAATAGCAGCAAACCAGGACCATAGAAAGGTAGAGAGAAATCAAGAAGCAGATGAAGGAATAATTCATGGAGATGAGGAAATTGGAGCGTTAGAAACGCTGAGACGAAGAATACATGAAGAAAGAAGAGATGAAGCAGAAGAACGTGCAAATCTAACAAGGAAAAATCACGAAGTGAGGATGGAAAATATGAGACTACAGAGTAGAAGATCGAGAAGTACTACAAGATCATATTCAAGATCGACTAGAAGAGAAATGAGGCGAAACTCACCCACAGTTAATGCTGGAAATAATATTCGAGAAGAAATACCAAATCCTAATGAAGAACATCGCGAAGATAGAGAAAGGACTGATGATCGTTACGTTCCACAAAATGAAACTTTTGATGATAGGCAAAATGATAGAAATCAAGAGAATGAACAACGTCAGGGACGAAATAATCAAGATGGCGAAGGGAATCGAGAGGAAGGAAGGAGAATTTTACATGAGAGAGAAGCTCAAAGAAATCAACAAACGATAGAAGAAGAAATTGAAAGACACTATGCTGAACAAGCACGTTTAACTCGCGAACGTGAAAGATTGAGAGCGGAAATGGAAGAACAAGAGCTTGCAGGAGGCGATTCGCCAGAATAACCAAGACAATCGAGAAAGAAGGCGTACAAAAACCGGAATAACGGTAATCTCAATGAAGAGTATGATAGAGTACAGAGGATGCTGAAAGACAACGAATGGAATTGATAAGAAATGAACAAAATCATGGAGGGGAAAATGAGAGACATCATCATATGCGAATTCAAGATAGAGATGAGGAAGAGAATCGCAGGAGAAGACGAGATGAGGATGATGAAGAAGAAATGCAAAATTTCGAGAGAAGAAAGACATGAACGTAGAAGAAGGGAGCAAAATTAAAGAACCAATGGATCAAAACTCAGATAAATGACAAATCTTAAAAGAATTGGGAAATGAGAGGAATGCTGAACAATAGAGGAGAAGTAGGCAGAAGACAATTAGATGAAGCTATAGAGAAGCTGCGAAAACTCCATTTACAAGAGAAGTACACTAGGAGGAATACCCCGAAATGCAATTTCCTGCATTAACCAACATTTTTGATGGAACAACTTGTGCAATTCAACACATTAAAGCCTATGTGAGGTGCATGTTACATGGGAAAATCATGATGCCGTATTGTGCAAGTATTTTGCATCCAGCTAACAGGGAGGCGTTAAAATGGTTCGAAGGTTACCAAAAATACAATAACATCTTCAATCATTTGCAGACACATTCTGGGGGCATATATAAGTAACAATTCTTCGCGACCTGGTATTGAAGACGTGTTTGGATTAAAACAAAGGATTGGTGAAAGTTTGAAGCACCTAACTAAAAGTGGAGGACTATGTGTAGTGAAATGGCTGGCCGTGTGGATGAGAGATATCTTATCTTATCATTTATCAATGCTATGTTCGCAACCAATCTATTGTATATCCAAATTTTCAGAGTCAAGAATACAATCACAATGACTGAACTGCGAGAACTTCAGGAAGAGTATATTGCTCTAGAGGAAAGGCAAAATGAAATGGAATCATACCCAGTTGCGAACACCAATTCACAAGCAGCGAATGCAAGCTTATTACCTAAACTAATAAACACAGTGGCGAGCACTTCGCAAGTACAACAAGAAAAGGTTACGGGCAACAACAATCAACAGAAACTGGTGGCTATGGGAAGCCGAGATCAAGAGGAGTATGAAAGAAAAGAAATTTCTACAATCGTGGTGGAAATAATAAGATTCAAAGACTTGATCAGCCGCAAGAAACTTATGGAGGTCAAAGACAAAATTATAATAGAGGACAAGGAGGTCACAAGTAGTATGGGAAGAAATCAAATGCCCCTCTGAATGCAAGTGTGGAGAAAATATGGGAAGCTATAATTTTGATGGAGAATATACCAACACCATGGAACATGGGAACGGAACCACCTCAAAGCCGCAGAAGTCATGAGTTCTGTTCTTATCATCATTTTCACGGACATACTACAAATGATTGCAGAAATGTAAAGAGAATTATTCTGAGAATGATAGATCAAGGAAAACTAAACCACTTTCTGGTAGGCACCCACAATCTCAACCATTACTACCACCACCACAGAGCATCACAGAGTAAACACGGTGAAAGAGAAGGAAACATTCTTCGTAGAAGTTGGTGCAAAAGCAAAAATCTATATTCACTCTATCGTACATTCATACAAGACAATTGAAGATTTTCATGACAATGTTTTGAGTAGAGTGTTCGCAAGAGACAATGATGGAAGAGAAATTATGAATATTGCGAAAATCTCGCCGCTAGAGGAATGGCAAAACAGACTATTTCTTTTACCGCAGAAGAAGTCCCTGAAGGTGGAGAAGTACATGACAATCCATTAGTGGTAAAATTAGAAATTAATCCAAAACCGAAAGAAGATGAAGATGATGAAGCTGAAGACTCATGGGCAATTAATAGGATTCTAATCGATACCGGAAGCTCTGTGAACATCTTATTCTATCATACTTATAAAACATGGGAGGAGAGATGATGATCTTATACCATCAACATATAAGATATATGGTTTTAATGGTACTGCCAACAAGCCTAAAGGGGAGGTTACTATGCGAATTCCATTGAAGGGAATATCTTCTGAAATCCTGTTCTGTGTTGTTGACGTAGTCACCCTACAATGCATTAATTGGTCGACCTTGGCTACATGGGATTCTAGGTGTAGCTTCAACTTTCCACCAGTGCATCAAATTCCCTCACCCCAGCGGTGTAGGAATCATAAAAGGAGATTGGGTTGAAGGAAAGAAATGTTACGAAACTGAGGTAGAATCCTGCGAAGGAAGAGCAAACAAGAAGGAAAGTTGGCGACGCAAAATCAAAGAGACACAAAGAAGTGAGAGATTGATGGTGGATGCAATCGAACAAAAGAAGAAGAAATGTTGCGAAACTAATGCTAGCTCAGAATAAGAAATGGTGAACATACCACTACCAAGGAAGCAGTAGCAGAAAATAACAAAGAAGCAGAGAATGGACAAAGGTAATAAAAATAAGAAGTGTATGAATGATTGATTTGTTGCACTCTCGCAACAAATAAAATTCTCAAAAGTACATTTTACTGAATGATAAAAAAGAGATTGAGAAGTGCAAATACGATGTGATGATGTGCGAGAATCTCGCAGAGATAATGAATTCTACAAAAGACAATCAGAGAACAATGACAAAAGAGAAAGGGGCGAACCTTTATGGCGTACACCCTAGTTCGCGAATACAATTTCGCAAGAGGCAAATGTAAGACCTAAAGTACGTCATATAAGGGGGTACCTGTTGCATGGCTCAGGGAAAGGCTACACCGCCCCCGGAACCTGAGTCATGGAGATTTGGGGTCAATAAAGCCCACGGGAGAGGCACCTTGGATTCTCAACTTAAGCATATGACTTAGTTGGGCGACTAAGGTAATAAGGACTCTCCCAAGGAGTGCAGAATCTGACCAAGGCGCCGAGGTACACGGTTGAGTCAAGAGTGCCAGGGGCGTCTGGAGCGTACCTTGCCATTCTTGACAAGTCTTGGCTTATACTGCACTCGGCCCGAAGAAAACCCCACTTAGGGTGCAGTCTCGTAACCATAAGCCCTATAGGTAAAAGGGATAAGAGGCTGCGAAAACAACTGGTTGTTGTTAAGACCGGATGGGAGGAGCCAACCTTGTATGGTAGAGGTACGCCTCCTTGAAGGGGCAACCAGGGGGAAGATAAGGGCGGCACCCTCCATTGGAGCTGATAAGTGTCTTAAGACGCAAATGTCATGAGGTTTTTACTCGCAAGGGTATTAAGGCTTGTCATATTTGTGCGACAATCCTGAAGAGGCAATAATACAAAAGAAAAAGATAAGACGAGATCAATGGGTTTTCGCATGAAAGTGCGAAGACGTCCTGCGATTTCGTCGCAAGACGGCAATGTAATGGGGCTTTATTTTCGCAAGAATATTTAGGCATATTGTCGCAACATTCCTGAAGAGGCAATAAAAAAAGAAAAAGTTAAGGCAAGATCAATGGGTTTTTGCATGAAAAATGCAAGGACGTCCTGCGATTTTGTCGCAATGACAAGAGATGGCATAATAAGACCTTTAACTAGGAAGGAAAAATAAGACCACACAGGAATGAGATTTCGAAAAGAATCACAATTCACTTCGCATATGATTGCGAAATTATACATAAACAATTGCGAAGTTGAGGCACAAAATAAGAAAAATCTGCAAAATCTCTCATTTGGATACAAATAACAGAGGCAAGTATGGGAATGAATGAAATTATAAAATGTAATTTTCTCCACATGATATATTTACGTAAAAATTCAAAAATTAATGATTATGTTGATTAACCATATTGCAAGGAAGAATTGTTTTAATGAATGCAGGTCGAAATGAAAGAAAGTCATATATTAAGGAATATGGGGAACCAAAAGAATTCGCAAATATACAAAAAGAATGAATAAATGTACAAGTTTTAAAGAAGATCAAAGAAAGAAACAAAGACTACTTCTTAGTTGATCCTTCATCATCTCCATCAGACTTGTTCTCTTCTTCGTCTGCATCAGAACCTTTATCTCCATCTGAACCTTCATCACCATCAGATTCTTCATCATCAACTTCGCTATCAGAGATGTTCAGACTAGGAATGTTCTTTGGGATCTCCTCCAAGAGACAAGGATAATCAGAGTGAGGAATACTATGGTCATCACAAACCATTTGAACAGTTTTATTGCGAAAATGCAGAGCGTCGTTCTTAAAGTTCGCAACAGTAATCTTGATTTGATTCTTTAATCTAGAATATTTGTCGTTGCGAGAAGAAATATTCTTTGCAAGTTCCTCTTTTTCAGCTTCAAGTTCCTCAACTCTTTGGCGATATCTACTTTCAAATCCTGCGAAGCATATAACAATTAATCAGTAACTTGATAAAAACTCGTGAAAAACCAAAGATTAATAAAGGAAAACAGTTAATGACCTTCTCTCTCAGAAATCATATCTCTAATCAAGGTTGTATGCTCAACTTGGAGACTAACATTTACACCTAAATCTTTTCTGGCGTTATCCAAGATTGTCGCGGCCCAAGCGAACTCATCATCAATATTTATGAGAAGACGAGAACGAACTTGGTTTTACCTCTCGCTAAGCACAGCATTTTGACGATTGGCTTCATCTCGTTCAATTTGAACCTCAAGAAGAGTCTCTTGGAATTTCGCCAAAGCCTTAACACCTTGATTAGAGATACGATCTTTATCATCTATAAGTTTGCTAATCTTGATTCTTATTTCATTGATCTTCTCTGTAGAATTGAGATAAAAACGTTTAAATTGGTTGGCTAAACCTAAACTAGATCTATGATCAATCTCTAAGAGGCGAAATTTGGATTTAAGTTCATTCAAAGGCAGAGATGAAATTTTATCATTAGAGAAACTATTCAAAGATTTATTAAGATGTTCAAGAAGAGTGTCATTATCTAAGGCATCGGGAAATGAACGAAGAAGAATGGCTTCATCAGAAAGACCATAAATGTCTGCAAAAAGGATTAATCAAATAAGATAAGACAATAGGATGAATGAATGAAAAGAAAGGAGAAAAATTGCATACCATAGAGCTGATCATTAGCTTTTTGAAGAGTACATATTTTTTTCCTTTGCGAAGAAGTGTCGGTTTCCAGTTGTTTGTTCTTCTCGCGAAGAACTTTGACTTCAGCTTCTAATTGTTCGTTCTTCTCACGAAGACCCTTAGCTTCAATTTCCAGTTCCTCATTCTTTGTACGAAATTGAAGATTCTTCTTTTCAAGAATTTCGCGTCTCCTCTCCAGATCTGAGGCAACAGCGAAAGAAGCTTTTCCAGCCTGCGATAAAATACAAGAAATGCTAAAATAAAAAGAAATTTTGAGTCACAATAATGAAGAAGTAAAAAGACGAAGGCATACCAAACTATTGAGAGAATTTAGGAAGCTAGGAGTCACTGATCTGGAGACCCCACGAAGAGAACTATCACCATCCAACAAAGGAGTATCGCAAATAGTTGCGAGAGATTTGCATATACTGGCGAGGCAATTATCTCCCATCCCTTGCCAAGAATCAGAGAAGATACCAGATAACCGTGCCATAGAGGATTCAGGTGGAGAATATTTATTCGCAGCAGAGTCGTCATCATCATCTTTATTGTCTTCATCATCTTCAGAACCATCAGGGAAATGAACATCTGAAGGAGGAGGAGAATTCCCTCTCTTTCTTTTCTTTGAAGAGGATGCAGATGATTTTCCTCTGCGAAGAATATCTTTACCCTTATCACCATCCGTCGCAGCTTTGGTGGGTTCTTCTACTTCAGCAATAATCTTCACACACAAATGAAGATAAGAAATAGAGGCAACAATATATTGTTTAAAATCATAAAAGAATATTTCTTACCTCATCGGTGTATGAGCGAAGAGCTAACAAGGTACTGGCTTTCCCAGTCCTATGGTAGTTATCTTTCAGTTTCTGGATCTGTAGAATGTCGCAAGAATCAGCGAACAAAAGAATAAAGAAAAATAAAGAAATGTAAAGTGGGCGAAACTGGAAGAAACATACCTCTTTCTTCTTCTCGGGCCAAGAAAATGCCCAAGGTTGATAAGTAGCGAGATTCTCAGGAAGAACATTTGACCCGGCAATGTAAGGTCCTTTTAGCATCAAGGGAAAAACGCATCATTTATCATATTTGGATTGGCGAGGGGTTGTGTTCTTACGAGAGTGGCAATCAATGTCATGCATGAGCATTTTATCTTCAGCAATAACATCCTTACTTTTCAAGCGAATACCCCAGCGAGTATTCTCTTTCTTCATGGATATTAATTCATAATTTTCGAAGAAATTCGCTACTGTATAGTTTTCAGCGATTATTTCTAGATCTACGAATTTAGGATACCTAAGTTCTTTGGAATAAGAGATCCTTTACCAGCACCATGGTTAGCAAACTCCGGCATCAGACGGATGCAATCCCCACTCAATTGGAAGATAGCTCGCGAGTGAGCAAGAATTTCATAAAACAGAGGAATTTGGGTCATAAAGAGGAATGGGAAGACCTGCGAGAATTTGACCCAGCGAAACTATGATTGATTGATCATCACAATGTTGATCAAAGAAAAGTTTGATAGAAAGAATTGACTTGGCACTTTCACTAGGAATGGTAGAAAGTGTCAAACCCTTCTCAGCAAGATCTTTTTGAACATCCTTTAAGATTTTCTCATGTTTTTTACCACTTGGAGGCATATATGAATATATAGTATGGGAATGGACGAAAAGTAAGAAGATTGAAGAGGGAAGAATTACAGTAGCAGAACTTACGGAAGAACAATAGAGTTGCAGAGATGAGAGAGTAAAAAGAGAAGAGAAAGTAAAAAGAAAATGGAAAGAAGAGTAAGAAGAATATATAGAGAAGATTTTTTTTACTCAAAGAAATAAACACCATTAATGCGAAAAACGTGAGCGGTTGAAAAGCGGTTACAGAAGACGTGTCAAGAAATAGATGGAAGAAAGATACGTGTGATAAATGAAGAATATGAAGAGATGGACAGCTGCGGCATTTCTCACATCATTCTCTACTTCGCAGAGAAGATATGAGAAGAGGCAAGATATAGGATCAGAATCTCGCAGCAATAATGCCTCAGCGAAATTATTAACAACACAACACAACAGTGTCGCAGAACAACTTCAGAAATGACATAATAAACGACGTCAGCTAAATCATGAGAAAAATGTGATAATCCTGCGAAAATTAGGGAGTTTGCGAGGTTAACATTTGTAAGGTTGCGAGAATGTCGCAAACCATATCCGAAAATAAAGGACAGATTAGCTGTCATCCACTATGTATTTCCCTATAAATAGTCATTCAGTTGTAAAGAAAAGGAGAGATATCTTTTTTGACTGAGAAGCAAGTAAATAGGAGAGGGAAAATTTAGAACATAGGTTATTTTTGATTCCTTTATCTTTCCTTGTAAGATTGTTTAAAGATTGATCAATAAAGTTAAGATTGTTAATCCAAAAATGAGTTGAATGTTAATGAAATTTTTTGAGGGGTGTAGTGTAGGATTTCCTGCAACTACAAAAATGAAGATAATAATATTGTGATACACCCCTGAATCCAAGCTTTATTTGATGCCAAAATTTATTTTAGCTAATACTTCATCCACGAAACTCCAAGACACATGATCAAATGCCTTCTTGAAATCAATCTTGACAATAATGCCCAAAATTCCACTTTTTATTCTTATCCCATTGGGTCCTTCATGCTGCTAAGTAACATGAAGAAGTTTGGATAAGAAACATCCTAGTTTTATTGCTTTAGATTTTAATAATAATGTAAGAGGTGTGGTCGCACCAAGACTGGCTGCTACTACACCCTGGTCGTTTTTCTTTTATGCACATCTATCTTATAAAAACAAATGGGTCAAAATCTGATGGCTATGCATGAGCCTACCACAGCGATGACGGCTCCCGTTCATTTTGAAATGTGGAGAAGTGCAAGAGACCAAATCTTGGCTGAGAATGCACCCACTTCTAATCCCTAATCCGACGTATGTCAGTCATTCAGGTATAAAATTCCGCCAGTTCAAAGCTTATTTGAAACCATTATTCATCTATTGTCTGTCTAATCAAAATCACCATTGAAAGGCGCATTAACCACCCTGTACGCATCATTATATCAATCCTAAGGTTTCTTAAACGCTCGATCAAATGTTCAAGGATATAAACTCTGCCTATGCCCAACATTCACTGGAAAGCGTAACATCTCTGCGAAAAAGGGTTATTGGTGGTGTTATTGTCGTTTTTCTTTCTCTTGAAGGTATGTGTCGGGTTCTTCTAACTCATTACCGCTGTATTTTTTTTATACCTTTGGTTTCACAATTTCATGAGTTGTTGTTAACATCTAATTGTGGTCTTCGGTCTGAAGTAATCCTCCAACTCCAACAAATACGTTGTTCCAAGTTTCCCCGCTCAAAGATGAATAGTATGTATTTTCCTATCAAGTAAAGATCGTTTAAATTTAATGCACCAGTTGGTTTTACTTGATTTTTGTTGTAATGTGTTCGATGAAATGACTCAAAGAAATGTATATTGTTTTGAAAATATTGATGGGGTCGTATGACCATCATCTCATTGATTTATATTTAGGTTGCATAATTCATATGACCATCATCTCGTTGATTCATATTTAGGTTGCAGAATTCGCACTCATCTTCGATTATTATTATTTTACTTATTTTTATGGGATGAGATTTAGTGAATAACTTTGATGTTCTTTTTGGTTGACAGGGAAAAATACCCGGTGTAGTAGAAATGGGAAAAATCAGTGATTTCATAGACAGATTTGAGTTTTGAATCATATATTTGTCTTCTTAACCTTTTCCTTTTAATGAAACTTTTTTGGTTGGTTTATTACATGGGTGCTTTAAATTCTATTATGAAACTGAGTTTCTGTTTTTTCTATGCAAACTCTTTGCATAAAATAGATTTCATTGTTTAGTGAGGCGGTCGAGATAGCACCAAAGAAGGGAGCAAAATAGACATGATTGCATTAGAAATAGGTAGCATTTTTAAGTACCAGAAGGAAATATTTCAAGCCATTGCCACACGACGCGTATCATAGACGGTTGTAATGAAAATGGTAGCGGACAGTGGAAGCTACATTTTTAAATTCAGATTCAGAAAATATGGTTTCAGGTATCCTAAGAGGATTGTTAATTGAATACAACAAAACATGAATTAATTGGATAGATACACTATATTATTATATCCAAGGTGCTGCGACTAAAGATCAATAGTTAGAGTTACAGTTGCAATGCTATGTCCGTAGTTATTCATCTCCAAGTTCAAGTTTTTAAGTAATTATCACATTAGAAAGAGGTTCTTTGGAAGAAAAGTATCTCCAGTAGTGATTTGTGTATAATTATATTCGGTTATGGAATGCCACTAAACAATTTTATGCACTTATATGTGTAGCCACATACTGCAATTTTGTAACCAAGAGATATAATTTGTACTAAGATTTGAGACATTTTTCCAGCCGATACTTACCTTCTAGAAGGCATCCCATCAAAGCGATCATGTAAAAATTACTGATTTGGTTAGAGAAACGCCCCCGTAGCTTTCCATTTCAAGGAATAATAGCTATTTTTATTCTTATATTTTAATTCTTCTACGTAGAATTGATATTTGATGTAGTCTACATTTATTGGGAAATCTCTTACTGTGACAGAGAAGGCAGTAGAGATGAAGTTTATTTGATATATGCAGTGTGCATTTAGAGTATGCGTATTTTCTTTGGGTCCAGAAGTATTATCTAAGGTTAATGACTATCAAAGTCCCTTTGTATATTAGAACTATTTGTGATTTTGCATAATAAACCAATGCATATGCATGTTGGAGGCTTGGAGCCGTAGGCTGTGTTTTTTTTTTTCTTTTGTGAATTTTGGCCTCTAATGGTTTCAATTTCAGTACTTTTGGTATTGCAGGACCGTGGAGCTGATTTATGTGTTCAAGGTACTATTTTTGATGACATTTAAGGTTATCTAGGGAGCCATATCAAGAAGTTATTCGCGACCAACCATATAGACGTTAAGTTGAAAATAAGAATCAGAACAATTGGTGAGTGTTGGGAGAAGCTCAATGGACCTGAGCTTGATTATTATATCAAACTTAAAAAATTTCATGTACAACTAATTTCATTTTTGGGTGTATATTACGTCTCTGACACCCACCATTATTAACCAGGTGTACCTGCCATTTTTTATTTGTTATTGGCTAGCTTCTTTTATTCTGAAGGTTTCCTCATGTTGTTGTTGTGAATTAAACGACAAGAACAACGGTTTGTTTTGGTTAATCAGGAAGAGGAAAAAACGTTAGGATTTGCATAACCCCTTTATTTTTAATTTGTTTTTGGCTAACTTCATTTGGTCTATTTTGTTTTTGCGGTTGTGAGGAAAATATGCTGTCAAGAAAGGAGGAACTAAGATTAGGCTCAAGGTAAATGACGTACTATACTATTTTCATAGTCTGGAATCATGCAGATTATATCCAAGGTGATTTCTTTAGCGGTTTTAGTGGCGGCAATGATTATCGGAGTAATGAGTTTTATAATATACCTCTTCGAGTCGCTTCTATGGTGGTTGTAATAGGGTTGGTAATGGTGGTGGTTTTAGACGAATAGGTGCTGCAAGTAGCTTTACTAGTGGTGAGTCTCCTCCAAGTCAATTTTTGTACAGAAACGAGGTTCATTTCTGATAGAGGGAAGGTCTCCTCCAAGTAAACATTGTTTTTAATTATTTTATTTTGGTATTTTACGAATTTAAGATTTTCGAATTTTATTCTAATACAACGTACTTATGTTTTCAGTAGCTAAATAAAACGATTTTCAGGGACTAAACAACCTTATAATCTATAACTCGGTGTACCCAATTACTCAACTTATAACCATTGCACAAAGAAAGTGGTGAAAAATAAGGATGAGGTGTGCTGCACAGGGTAGTCTTACCACCCGATCCACATTTCCAAGTTCAAGTTTTTTGTAGGCTCTTTTTTTACTTCTTTAGGCACTTATTGATTTTTACTTTTAAGTGCAATGTGAACGGAATCATAAGAATGACATTTGGCAATTTTAGATCACCTTACCAATTGAACTAAGACAACATAGTTTGTATAACATGATTTAATGTGTCCCGACTTTACTATACATCATAGCATAACAACTGAAGTGTCTGGAAATATTATCTGATCTTTCACAGGAAGACTTGAACCCCTCTTGGGCGGGTGGGACATGTACACTCTCCAAATTTAATGTCCATCCAAGGTGAACATTGTTTTCATTATACCAGAAATGACTTACAACTCATGTTTACTATTTTTGAAAACAACGACTCATTTACTACAAACACCAATCATAAAAAAAAAAACACCATGAGTTAGGCGGTTCCTATGCAAGCTGGTAAAAAATTTCATCCAACTTTTTTCGGTGGTGTAAAATGAACGGTGTTCCTACTTTTGAGAAATATTGTCGTATTCAATTTGTGCGATCATACTAAGAAGTTAATCGGTAGGGACTTTAGATGAGTAAATGATTCATTAACTGGCTGGATGGTTGACATGGAAGCTACCATAAGCTTTGAACAGGGCTACATGGAATAGTCCCTGCCCATTAAAATAGCATGCACACTTTATCCCTGCCCAGAGCAACCAGGGCTACATGGAATAGTCCTCCCTTTCATGATCCTGCTGCTTCGCAAGTATTATGTTACAAACATCGTTATGAATTTTTAAAGTTTTGAAGTAATGACTCCTACAGTTAAAAACGATACGCAATTTACATACGTAGTTATAACTTATAAATTTATGACAATTTTATAAATGACTAAGATAAACTACCAACAGATTTAAATTTTGATACCAATCTAAACAAGCATCATATACCAACAACCAGAAAAAATGTAGGTGTTATCTATGCACAAGAGGAAAATTGGAGATCACCGTTACCACAACAAACAAAAGTCCGGGCTGTTACGGACAGGTCATATCCTATTTATCAACAAAAAAAAGGAATGAGCACATAAAAAGCGGATAAAAAAACCATCAAGAACTATGTTTACTTATGGAGGTGGTACAGTAGCCGCTCAACTATGTTATGGTCGAGCGGCCATTTTTAAGCCATTAGCGGTCTTAGCTTGGTAACTTGGTTGTGATCGATTATATTTGAATCCCCTGTATATATTGATAACTAATTTCATTTTAACTCACACCTTCCCCATTTTTTCTCAAACAGCCTTACACAATTCTCTTCTAATCGCTAACAAGTATTTTTAATCTCCTAATACACCAAGCTTCCCCCAAAGTTCGTGATATCAAGATTATTGTAGAGGAAGATTCATTTATGCATAATAATTATATGTTTCATACATTGGATCCTCTCAATCGTGCACAACAATAAGCTCTTATACTTTGGAAAAACATTTATGAGACTCGAACACCGACAACCTATAAAGTTCGGATCCATAAAAGTTGTTTTAATCATTTTTAATGCAACGAAGTTTGTCCCACGAGATTCGTTCTTGATTTCTTTAGTCATAATCCAACGCCTTGAAGGTGTAAGCTCTTGCACCATCCAATGATTGTTAAATACAATTAACTTAAAGATTTGACTTTTTTTATGACCAATTGGTTAGTAGATGTTACAATTCATCAATTAATAAATTTTTACAGGTACAATTGATTCAGATCAATTGTCTTAGTTAAATGGAGAAAAACATATATCAATTTATACTAACGTACAAAAGAGACCAATCCAGAACACACCCGTAACTAATCAACTTTTCACGGGTAGGCATGACTACATCTCATGAACAACTAGTCAAAGACAGTTACAGTTTAGTATAACATAATTGTAATCTATGAAAAAGTGTTTTTATCCCCCTCAAGCTGAGGTGCCCAGAAGGCAGAACCTTTAACTTGTTGCGCAAATAACGGAATCTAGGACCAGAAAATCCTTTAGTGAAAGTGTTTGCCACTTGATCCAAAGTAGAGACGTTTGTGAACTTCCATATGCTTGGACTACTCTCTCTCACAAAGTGAAAATCATCAACTAAATGTTTCATGCATTTATGAAACATGGGATTTGAGGATAAAGAAATTTCACTGAAGTTATCACACCGCAACACTGGAGGAATGGGTAGAAAAACAATCTTCTCTAGTTTTAGATTAGGCAGCACAGCAGGACATAGAGTCCATCTGAATTTTTCGAATATGGTTTTGTGTAACTGGAACTCAATCTTCTTGTAATTTTGTTTGATGTTTTGTTTTTAATCTACCTCTGATAGATCTCTTTGTACATCCTTTTTATATTAATAAATCTTCTATTTCAATTTAAAAAAAGGAATGTAGAAAAACGTGTAATCCTTTTGATGAAAATGAGAGATCTGAGTAGTTATAAGGTCAGAACAATAAGATTTGTTGTTTCCAACATACAAATATAAGTGTCAACAAATGAACAACTAAAGACAGAATTAGTCTAACGTAGATGGTTTAACAATTGGATTAAAAGTTTCACAGTACTACAAACCAGTTTGTTGGTAAAAACTTGGATACAAGCCTTGCTTTATACCTCTCGAAAGAACCATCTAGATTCTGCTTGATCACAAAGACCCACTTACAACCCACCTAGTTATGAAATGGATCTGGATCATTCAAAGACCAAGTACCAGCACCTTGTAGTGCACTATATTATTCTACCGAAGCACCTCTCCATTTTGGACATTTGTTTGCTTGAGAAAAACAAGTTGGCACATCAGGAGGAGTAAGAGAAGTCAAAGTAGCAGATATACCATGTACATTAGAAACAACCTTTTTATTAAATGTTTCAACCTTACCCTTGGTTACCATTGAATGAGCATTTTGAACTTGTAATGTAACATCAATATAAGCTGTTGAAGAAGAAATAACTGGTGCGGAGGGAATGACAATAGTATATCAAGACTAGCGGGTGTAGAAGGAATGCCAAAAAAATTGATAAGTACCTAAGTTACGTAATTTTAGTGTCAATCCCATACTTGTTTTAGTTATAACTCTTGCATTACATTATAAATTTTATAAAAGTGCTAACGAAATGAATTCTACAAATGAAGACCTATAAGAATTTGTTCAAACCCAAATTTCTCACCTCCATCTTGAAGATAATTGAAAGAAAAATCCAATGATAAAAAGATTGGGGTTATTCCGACATCGGAAGAATAAGTTATGGGAAAGACAATATTGAAAGACTTGAGTCTACAGAGAGATGTTCGGCTGGTAATTGTTCAGATCGAGTCAGCCGAACCTCGATCCAAAATATCAAGTTTTTGGAGAAGTATATAGAAAAATATTCGGCTAAGAGTTGATTAAATGATGAGGGTACTGAGTACAACATTCCGTTAGAGCACTGCTCGGTCGAACTCACAAGTTTTGTTATCTCAAGCTTTTATCAATGTTAGATGCACAAAACTACATCTTGATTTCTAGTATATTAAAGTCAATTCTCGGACTAGGATTAGAGTATGATAGTTGAGTATCAAACATCACTGAAGACCCTCGAAGATTGAAGACTGAAGATCAAACGAAGACATTTGGAGAACTTCATCGACAAAGAGGTATGTGAAGATTGATCCATCCTATTTACTAACGCATTTACCATATTTATCATTATGTCGTATGATTTTAGTAGATTTAATATTGCAAATAAGAAATTTCGAGTCAAGTTTATCTTGATAAATCTCTCGAAATATGATTCAAACAATTGAGGTTCATAGATCCCTAATAATCTTAGTCAAGAATAATTTATTGTTCAAGAGCTATTTTTATTTCAATTTGATCATTTGGAAATAGCCAAAGCAATGATATTCATATCTATGGCGATTGAGAATGTTTCAAATTGTTTAAAGAAAGTTTTCAAAACGCTGAGATTTTGGACACAGGGTAGGTACGCATACCCTTGACATCTGAGTTCCGTAACAAGGGAGGTACGCATACCCAGTACGCGTACCCTGTAAGGACCATCAAGCACGTCAATGCTATTTGACCGGCCTAGAGGTGGTCAAGAGACGATTTAGCCGCTAATAACTCGACAAAAACAATAATAATTTGGACATAAAACTAGTACTATTGGATAGATCTCAGAAAGTTACGCGAAATGGACTACAAGAGCGCACAAATCGAATACCGTACGAAGAAGATATCGCACTCGGGAATTTGGATGTCGAAGTTCGACAATAGTCAACCGGCGTTGACTTCAACGTTGACCGACGAACCCTAATTTTGACCGTTTAATCTTGTCTCACATTGACCGGACCTTTTCTTTGAATGTACCTCTATATAGTAAAGAGTTTTCCCTTAGAAGTTGTATGGATATTAAATAGTAGAAACCTTAACTAGGTTTTGAATTTTTATCGTTTTGAATAAGAGAGTTATCTCTTTTATTTTTTAGCTCTCCTGTGTCACCTAGTTGTGAAGATAGGAAGAGGAAGGTGCGGAGAAGAAGTTAGTAAGAGAAGTAGGAGGTGTTGGTTTAGGGAGAAAACAAAGAGATTGAGGGAAGGTTGATAAGTTAGTTTAGTTCTTCATAAAAATAGATTATTATAATCTAAAACCTAAGGGAGTAGACATTAGAGAAATGGATGGAGTTTTCTTTTAGAGAGGATAGCAAGAGGGATCATATACACATATATGTAGCTAGAGTGAGATTAGGAATCCTATATTTTATATTTTTTTAAGAAAAAGAGGAAGAAGTGATGTAATTATAATTAATTGATTTCATGCATGATGATGATTGGAAATGATCATGGAACATTCTTTAAAAGCCAAGTTAGTCTATATTAACAACGATCAATTTAAAGGATGAACCGGTGGATTGAGGAATACAAGGTAGGCGTGGATTATCATCAAAACAAGTGGGAACTATGTAACCTTCTTGTAATCATTGAGCTTTCTCTTTATCCGCGAGCATGATGAGTCTTTACTATCTGTGTGTATGATTGCGTGTACTTTTATATACTATTTTTGTATCTTTGAGTATGATGTATATGTTGTATTTGTATGTACGATGTTTGCTATGACGTGTTTGTGTGTGATATGCATTGTGAGATTTCCCTGCGAGGAGTGTCTGTGTTTCCCCACGGCTCTTAGCTAAGTTAAGCAAGGAGGTAATTCATCAGTCAACAATATTATTATAGTAGGACGGTAAGTCATCCGTTTTAATATTTTTATATTTTTCATTGGTAAGGCGGTAATTAATTCATTTTAATATTATTGCTTATTAATATAGTACGGCGGCAACTCATCTGTTTGATTATTATCTTAGTAGGGCGTAATTCATCTGTTATGATATTACATATACTATTCCATTTGAGGGAAATCACTCGTGTGCATATTATGCTTGTTTGACTAACTTTCTGATCTTGATGGTAATATTCTGAATCATGGTTTGTATGGGCACTCTGTGTGGACGATGTTATTATTGTTGATTAGGGTTGCGTCTTCGTCGTTTTCTCAATGAGTTTGGCGAGGTTAGAGTGACACTTGCTTCGTGTTGCATAAATTGTTGAATGATTAGTTCTTCTTGTTTCTTTCAAGTTATATTCTCTTAGAACTGTGAAGCATATTAGTGATTACTTGAGAGTTACTTGTTTCCATTGAGCACCCTTTTAGGATGATGTGCTCATATGTTCCCACTTCAGTGTTTTTCAGTTATCAGAAGAGATGGCACACTCGAAGATATTCGTTTTTGTAGTTTATAGATCTACTAAGAACGTTATGTATCTTTACATATTTTTATTTCTGTTTTATTTGTAAAACAACACATTAATATATTCATATCATCTGAGAGGTTCTCATTTATAAAGTATCAGAGAGTTTGGGTTTATCTTGGCTCACTTTACGCAATTACGATACTTAAATCGATAGTTTAGATTTGATACTTCAATTAGGATGTAATCCTATTAGATAAGCAGGTTTAAGAGGTTGGGGCGTCGGCACACCCTAAGGTTCCGAGTTTGTGAATGAGGGGAGGTACGCATACCCCAAGGGCCCGAGTTCGTAAATGGCTAAGGGTACACATATCCAGTACGCGTACCCTAGAAGCCCGAGTTCACCAACTGGTCCATAGGTATGCGTACCCATACATATACCTGTCAAGTACAAACTAAGCATATGCTCATAAACTATTTTAATAAATATGTTTGGCATCGCCACAACTCTCATAAACACTTTTAGACAACTTTGTTCACTAAATTACTTTGTGTTTGTGAATCATGTTTTAAGTCTTCAGTGTTAATGAACACGATTATGCTTATAAGTTAATAAGGCATATTTGCAAAGAACTATCATTATCACGGTTCCAGAATGCTGGACTATAGTGTATTTTCTTCTGTGTAATTTCAAGGCACACTTCTCACATGTTTACATGAATTCCTAATCAGAATTTTATTTAAACTAAGAAAATGTTTGCTTGAATGTCAAGTTATCTTAGCTTCAATTCAAAGATACCTATATTCTTGAAAGTCTATGAATAGAAACACTCAAACAACTAGGAATTCCAATCCCTGACACTTTCTGTAACCTAGTTGCTTGCTAGAGTCATCCTCTATTAACCTAGATTTCCTATAGACATAATTAGGTTTACATATTAAAGACTTCACTTAGAGATTCGTGAATCCGGGTCCGACTATGTTTTACCTCATAGTTCTTATATCCTGATTTTGTTCGTATTGATCGTCGAGGTTTTCGTCAATCTCCGATCAAGAACAAAAAAATAGAAATCGCAAAGTTTTCTTTGTATCAGACTTTGCGATTCCTTAAGATATATATCTAAAACTCTTCTTTATTGATCGGATTTGATTGTTATTGAGAGGTAGTAAGTAATCCAGGATTCTCAGCTAAATGAGTGTAAGTCTTCCCGTTCTTGAGGTTTGTCGTACTTTGTCTATTGCAAAACTATTTCTAAGCCTTAATCTAAAAGATATGATAGGAAATTGAATATGCTTTTCTGTTAGAGTAAGATTGGTACCAAAAGTATTCACTTAGGTTGAAGCACTCTTAGGCTGTAAAGGACGTCAACTAAGGGATCAATTGCGTAGAGCCTTGTGAGGTTCGAGAGATGCAAGGAGCACAACTGCATATGAATATTTGGATAGTTAATTCGTTCGCAACTACATTCCAGTTCGAAGTCTGATAGTAGGCTGGTTTTGTACGAGTCCCTGGGTTTTTCTACTGGCAGTTTGCAGTTTTCCTCGTAACAAAACTTCTAGTATCATGCGTTTTTCCTTTTCCATATTATATTTTTTTATCTTTATAATAGGAATAACACAGTAGCACATATTCAATCTAGGTAGTTTAAGTCCTTATTAATTATGATCAATAATAGTCTTGTTCTTGTTGAATTCTTATATTAAAAGATAGATAACAAGTTTCATACTTGGCATAATTTGGATCCTCTTGATTTCAATACGACTAGATTGATCTTGGATATTGATTTGTGACATCGTCCAAGAACTCTTCCACAACCAGGCTCACGGATATATTGATTATGGAAGAGAAAAAAAGAATATGCATATTTTTCAAGGATCTTTAATTAGATTTACTTGCAATTGTATTAGGTTTTGCCCATACAGGTTGCGGAACGAAAAAGTTGGTAGTTTACTTGGTACCCTCTCCTTTTCACAATTTTTCGATATCAACCTACACAGGCACGCCTTGTATAATCTTATAGAAACAATAACTGCTAAAATATTATTTCAACAAGGTGTAAATAGTTAAATAGTCAGAGTTCGAAACAAAACTAACTATTTGATCGTTATCAGCTGATTAACATATAAGTAAAATTACTTAATTAAACTTCAACAGTAATTATAATGGGAAAGGTAAAATAATGGCACGGCACACAAGATTTTGTTAACGAAAAAATATGCATAGAAGAAAAATATGGGGACTTAGTCCAATTTTGAATACTTTGAGAATTAAGCCGACATACGAATTGAACACCGCAAATTCATATAGATGAGACCAATTAAACACTCATTCATTACTCAGTTCCTTCCAAATCCATGCGCCTACAACTTATTTGGCATGCGCACGTGAATCCGAAGACAGAATCCACTATCTTGAGTTATGTCACTGCTGCGAAGACTTCTGTTCTCAGCTCCTATGGATCGTAACCTGAAATAGCAAAGAAATAAATTCGTTTAAGTAACTGACTCACTTATAGATCTCCCAAATAAATTTTAGATCAACGATAAAGTAGAGTAAAATATCTTCCGTTAATCAATATAAGATCCTTTAGTTAAAGATCAAACAAAGAAAATGATTGTCGAAATAATCAATCTTAGTGAAAAAATATCCAAGCAACATAACAATAAGAACCAACTAGAGTCTTTACACAAGTCTTATGTCTGTAAGAGACGTCAGACTATGTCGCCGCTCCATAGGAAATTTAATGAATACTACTCCGCCAGAGGAAGGACGTGAAGCGTGCTTTTGGTGGTCTAAAGTCCAAATGAGGTACAATTAGGAATTCTTGTCGTTACTGGTCTCCTCGTAACATAAAGACAATTATGAGAGCTTGTTTAATAACGCATAACATGTGTGTGGAGTGTGAATATCGTGATAGGGAATAGGCAACGCCTCCCGTACAAGGTGATGTGGTAGGAGCACATGCGTATTTGACAAGTCATGACCGGTGGATACACAACAAGGAGATATAACCGAGCACATTTGACAGCGTCACTTGAAAGGATTGCGAGACGGTCAACTCGGCCCCGCTGAGGTACAGGAAGCCCTCCCCATTTCTGATGACGGTATTACCGATGTGGATAAGAAGGCAGACGTTTATCCAACTGATGATGATATCTTTTATGAGAATGGAGAGTAGACTGCACTTATGTTTAATTTCCTAAGACTTTTTCTGCACTTATGTTTTATTTCCTAAGACTTATTTTGCATTATTGTTTTATTTCCTATTATTTTTTAAGTTTTCAAATTTAAAATCAAATTATACTTTAAACACCAAGTACAAATTATTTTTGATTAGATTAGCACTTTTATTATAAATTAAGCTTAGACGTTCACATGAATATGATTTTTATTATGAAATTTACATTATTCAAACTCCGATACGCGTGTGATCCTGTAATGAAGTTACATTTGAAGTAACTTTTAACAAGGTGGTTGTCTTCCTGTAATGAATATTGAGCCATTCAATATTTTCTGACTGTAGAAAAAAAAAACGCAAAATTCAAAAGATTGGGGATAGCAAATTGGATTCACGATTACAGTTTATTTCAGGACGGCGGAGAAATTAGCCGTTACCCAGAACTACACTAATAAAATTCAAAAAGGTTCATTGAAACACACCATCGGATTGTGTGAACCTTTGATGATCTAACGGCGTCAGACGCCCACCCTAACAACTTCTCCTTTATGAACCGTTAGATCACCAACGGGACAATCAATCTGAAGGTTTGTATCAATAGGCCGTTTTATAATTCCAACGTTCATATTTTGCACACTCTATAAATAGAGTTTGGTTTCAACCAACCCAAACACACCAACAAAATTTGTAAATCCCATTCATTCTTCTGATTTAATTTCTCTCATTCGAAAACTACCTTTCCATTATCAAACATCGCTAAATTTACTAGAAATGAAGATGTTGCAATAATCGGTGCTTGGTGTGCGATAACAAGTGACCCGATTATAGGTAAGGGTCAAGAAGGGAGAGAGTTCTGGTCCCGTATTGTAGTTGAATACGAGGCACAATGGCGGGGCGACACCAATGGGACTACCAAGTCCCTCCAGCAAAGAGTTGACACTTTGAAAAAAGAGGTTAAAAGGTTTGTTGGTCATGTTAGACAGTCTTTCAGGAATATGGCCAGTGGAGCGAACCCGGAAATTGCGGTGAGTTTGAAAACATTAATTATTTCATATATAATAATTCCTGACGACCTAACACTAATACAATTTTATAAATTTGAATGCAGTGTCAGGATGGCGAAGTGTTATACGAGGATGATAAGGAACACGGAAAACGTTGGAGACATCAGCAGGTTTTTGAAATTCTGAAGATGCACTTTCCAAGGGAATATGATATGTCGATCTTAGATCCTAAAACTTCAAGCCAAGCTACCCAACCAAGCCAACCGATGAGCGAGATGGAAGATAATGATGAAACGTTGCATGATTCACAAAATATCGGTGGTGAATCCTTGGATTACACCCGAAGAAATGCTTTTTATCGTGAACAAGGTCCCCCAAGGGGCCTTGGGAGAGTACAAGCAAAACAAAATAGACTAGAAGAAAGAAGGACAACTGAAGGAGTGAACCAGGCGTTAGAATATTTTAAACAAAGGAACGACGAAGATTACAATGGGAGAAACAAGAAGCTCAATAAAGGATGGATTTTCTTCGAACAGACGATGGTGGTCCATCTATTAGAAAATTATCAGCCAACAATGAATTGTTATCAATGAACCACGAGCGTGAAACTGACATGAGATAATTTCAATTGATTTGAATACCCTGTACGACGAAATTGAAAGGGACTTTATCGTGGGAATGAAAAACGTGAATATGATTCGTCGTGGGTCAAACCACCGCTATACCTAATGTCGAACAGTTAGTTGCATTTACCTATTCTTATGAGTTTAAGTATTTAATTACCTGGTGGCATTATGTAAGCAAGTGGTGGGATTAGAACAGGACAGAGAGACTCCGGCGATTTTGTGACGATTTCTTCCCGGTGATTGAAAACCAGGATTTGATCTTCCTCTTTCACCGTTATTTCACTCATACAATCTTACTCTCTCCCTCCTTGATACTATTTTCTATTCATGCAATCATTCAACCATAGTTTTTCAAGGGTTTTTGTTTCAGTTTTATACGATTACAAGATCCTTATTTTTAAAAAACTATGCCCGGACCGAGAAGAAGTTCATCATCTTCTTCTCGAACCCTAACCCCTGATGATTCCGATATAGAAGCCTTGTCCCAATCCCCTCCACCATATCATACTTCAACCATCCTATCGTCTCAGAGGGATAAACTCAATTGTCCCTTTACACATTATGACGGATGCCAGAATGGAACTGGTGGTAGAGGATACGCTAAAGGTGCACTATACAAGCATACATCATCATATCGACACTTCCGTACTGACGCAGACATGGAGAATTACAAGGAGAGGATTAGAAATAATATCGACTGTTACAATGCTTGAGAAGGAGTTCGTACAGACATGTGTATGTGGTTGTGCATTAAATGCCTATGCATTAATGCATGGAAAAAACCTTGCACCTCCAAAATTCACCCTGCAGAGGTCTTTGCTGGCCCTCTCAATGTTTCTGGCGCATATTTTCTCATCCACGGTGTTTCGAAACCACAAGGCACCAGTGGCGCTTCTACATATGGGGTTATGCTTGGTTTGGAATCTGTTGAAGAAGCCGTAAATCTCACAGAGGAGATACTCGATTTGCTTTTCCGTAGGAAAATTACAACAATGGTAAGTATCCCCCCTCCGTGTCGTTTACAATTCCCCAGAACCCTTAAATCTGCATTGGATGATGTTATTGCACAACCATCAAAACTGGATGTATGGCTTGGGCTTCTTCTTTTACCGGTCTGCACTTTAAATATGTAGGTCCCAAAGTGTTCCGCGGAGGAACGTTCAGGTATTCGTAAGAAGCTGCAAATTGCAGCCATCAATCAGGCTCTGGTAAAATGGAATGAGCCACAGGGGTGTTACCATTTGATACAGAAGTTGCTTGATATTTCTAAGCCTAAACCAAGAGCCACTGCATCCGTCAAGAAGCAAAAGAAAGACGCTAACATAGAGGCTTACCGATGGAAGATTAGCAATGGACACTACTCTGCAGCAATACGCATCCTATCATCATATTGATTTTCACCCTCCACCCCTGCCACTCTGCATGAACTCCAACTCAAACACCCAGAGGTACAGACTCCGGTGATTCCCACATCACCTATCTCAGTTGAAGCTCTAGCAGTCGATGCCAAATCTGTCTTTGCAGCTATTAAAAGCTTCCCCAAAGGCACCTCGTGCGGTAGGGATGGATTACGTCGCAACATCTACTTGATGCCATGGGTGGCCCAGCAATCCATTGCAGATGAATCCTACACTCCATAGCTCGAGTCGTAAACTTATGGATGGATGGTAAATGCCCTGGGGTACTTGGGAAATATGTTGAAAGCGCACCGTTGACTCCACTGCTCAAACCAGGAGGAGGCATCAGGACCATTGCGGTGGGAACAATCTGGCGTAGGCTATGCTCAAAGCTAGAGCCTCTTCAGTTTTTAAAGAAATGGCAGCGTATTTGGGTTCCTATCAATTTGGGGTTGGTTCCTGTGGTAGAGAAAGTATCATTCACGCTGCCAAGAGGTTACTAGAACTGAAAGCTAATGACCCCAGCATGACAATGTTATTAATCGAATTCTCAAACGCTTTCAATTTAGTTGACAGTCAACTATCATCAGAGAAGTAAGAACTCGTTGTCCCAACATCGCAAAGTGGGTTGAATTCTGCTATTCATCTCCGGCTAAGCTTTATTACAAAGAGTCTGCGCTATCTTCAGCACAAGGTGTCCAACAAGGAGACCCCCTTGGCCCTCTTCTGTTTCTCTAGCACTCCAACCTATCGCCGAAATGATTGCTACGCAGTGCTCTATTGCCTTCCATGCCTGGTATTTGGAGATGGAACAATAGCAGGAGACACAATAGAGGTCGCTAAGATATTGCATATTTTGAAAACTGAAGGTCCACGGAGAGGCTTGCACCTAAACCTTCCAAAACGGAGATGTTCTGGACATGATCCAGAAGAGATGTTGACGGAGTTTTCCTACGCAGATCAGCACACAAAAGTTGGGGGTGAAACTGCTAGGAGGGCTGGTCAGTCTAGACTTACAATTCTGCCAAGATATGGTTCAATACAGGGTCGATCGTACGGTGCAGCTGATGTCCAAAATCCAGAAAATACATGATCCACAGGCTGAATTACTTTTGTTACGAAACTTCAGTGGTGTTTCAAGTTATACTTCACGTTAAGGACAACCTGTACCCAAGCATTACACCCGCGACTTCAAACTTCGACCAGCATCTTATGCACTACTACGGAATATAGTTGTTGGTGATGGATCAGGATTTGGAGATACACAACAATGCGTGGCCACCATGCCTATAAAACTTGGTGGCCTTGGAATCCTCACGATGACAAATGCTAGTGTATACTGTTACCTTGCCTCATGCATCCAAATGCAGCAGCTACAACACACTATCCTAGCCAGCACGAAAATACTAGATTCATGTGCCAACTACAACGTCGCCCTACTTGCATACACACAGGCCATTGGCATTTCTCCTTCCGACTTCAACATCAACGACACTGCCCCCCAGTTTATGCACAAACTGGTAGCAAAATACTTTGGTGTTATCGCTGAAAACCTGCCAACAACCTGTTCCTTTATAGAGCAAGATCTTTTCTTATAGCACAGCAACCGGCTTCCTCACGCTTTGGACTTTCTCAAAGCAATTCCTATCCCAGGGCTTGGTCAATCTATTGGTCCCAGGCAATTTCGGGCAGTACTGCAATACCGCCTTGGTATTCCTCTATTCGAAGACGACAATTTATGCTCATGTTGTGACAGACCTATGGATATCTATGGTGACCATGCTGTCCACTGTGCCAAAGACGTGGGAAGTAAATACCGACATGATGGTGTGAGAGATGTATTTTCAGACATATGTTATAAAGCTAGTCTACCAGCCAGAAAAGAAGCTTCCTTAGGCTTACGATGTACCTCAGCCAAAGATCTTAAACCGGCAGACATTCTTGTGCTCAACTGGGAAGGTGGAAAGGATGTGTGTTTTGATGTCACGGGTGTCTCTCCCTTTACAAGTGCTAGCACTCGCAATTTTACTCCCGGACATGCAATATCCATGGCAATCACTCGTAAACGGAATAAATACCTCGATAAGTTCACCACTCATGGTCATGGATTTGGCGTACTCGCTTTCTCAACCTTAGGGGAATTAGTGGAAGACACAATTGCTTTTCTGAACAGATTAAGAAACTGACTTATAAGTCACATGCGAATTATAAGATAGGTGGTCTTTTTCATAGAATTGGAATAACTATTCAAAAAGGTGTTGGTGCCCAGCTTGTTGCTAGGCTTCCCACCATCGACGTGTAAAAGACCTCTTGTTATGAAAAATTATCAAAACCTCGTTATAGTATTTAATTTCCCGTTTTGAATTAATTTCCAATGTGGCAGTTACTTAATTCGCTGTACCCCCGATGTTCTTTAAGCTTTCAATTTTAATGAAACCACTTTGAACCTAGCATTAAAAAACATACGATTTTTTATTAGCATTCCGTTACGTGTATTTATTCATTCCACATTGTAGGTCGGCACTATGTCCTTTAGGAGATCGTATAAATCATTATACTTGAAAGGCCTCTTTGAATCCACAAGAAAATCGATCCTGACTCTGGTTTTCTGTACATGTAAAAAAATAAAAATAATTCAGGTTAGTTGGGGTAGGTATTACGAATTAGAGTGCTTACACTGGGTATTTATGGAAGGATATGTTTACTCACCCGAGCTTCGTACGATAGTGTAGGATGGCTTATGTTTACATGAAGCAGACATGTAACAAAAGCATCGACTTCCGTGGTTATCAAAGAAAATATTTTTTTAACGGAGGCTTTAGTTCTGGCATTATCGTTTCCGGTAAGATCTTTAAAGTTTTGAAAAACATGGTTCCGGAAAACATTTTGATCATCTTCTCCACCCCCCTGTGGACCTTGATTTGTCATTGCAATCCGTGCTCCCACAACTCCTTAATCTTCTTCATTACTGAAGCGCATGGTTTATATATAATTAAAATTATATACTACTTTGTCTCACGAGTTATTTAAGTGTATTGGGTTATTTGGACGACCTTAAATAGGAAGTTCGAGGGTGAAAATAAATCACCGACATTCAAAAGTATGTGGTCTATGCCCTCACAGATGAACTTAATATACTGTCATGAAGTATTTGATAAGACTAATCACATTTGGACAGGCTAGTTCTCAGTAAGGGTGTGAAAAGATACAAACAAGTTATAATGGGTTCAGCGTTAACAGTTGCCGACTCTTGATGCAAATATAAGGTTGTTTGGGAACAATGATTGTCTTTAATTTCCGCATCAATGTTTTACAGTGTTACTTGGGTTCCATAAAATTGTCATCCGTGAAGGGTGTGTCAAAAGGACTGAACACACTATATACAACTTGTGGTAGGGAGATCATTAAGTTATTGTATGTTGTAGGGGCAGATTGCATTAGTATGTTCTTCCTACCTTGCATCGTCGGGTCTTTTCAGCTATGTTACCTTTTTCCTTTAATAATGTTTGCAGGTTATCCAAAACATAATGTTACTCAATAATGCAGACATGCTTTGTCACATCCCAATGTAAAGTATTGGCTATCCCCTTTGTTGTTTTTTCAACTAATCTTTCAGATTTTTTAGAGCTTTGAAGTCTGCCGAAAACAGGGGACTTATTTAATTTATAAAAATTTTTTGTCTTCCCAATTATATCTACAGGTGTAATGGTATATAAACTCAACCATCAAATAAAAATCTTTAATCCCAAACTTTGGCAGTTTCATTTTCTATTTCTACCACAATAATCACTCACGATGCCTCAATTTTCAATCGAGAAAATTAATGCCCTCGTCATAAGTTATTTCAGGGTTTAAGATCTGTCTCTTAATCCAGATAAACCTACAATGGGGGAGGCAGTTTTGGTTTCAATTTGGTGCAAAGTGTATTATTCAAAATTGGGAGTGGTAGAAATACGTATTCCCGTCAACGTATCCAACACCGCGTTTGCACGCTTAAGAGGTATTATAGTCGTTTTAGGCAGTAACTTGTTCTTTGAAATGGTGATCATGGACTGGTGATGGACATGTATGAAGCAGAACAAATGCGTCCTTTTAAACAGTTCGGGGTGAACGAATTATTTGGTACTCGCAAATAAAAGCGAATTACGTGGTTGTGTAAAAACAAATCACATTTTTTTGTTGTAGCAATATAAGCAAAGGTTTTGTGGATGTACCTCTATGTAATCCCTCATGAGACTAAACTCATCCTCTGGGGTCATCCGGGGTTTAAAGGCTTGTTACTCATGCTAAGTGCAGTAGTGATCCCAGCAAAAATGTCATATGTTTTTAAATTTATTGGATGATTTTTCTTAAAAGGTAAGGGTTGTCTGGTTAAAGTTACCGACTTTTGAATAAGGTTTGGGTTGTTTTTGAGCAGTCCAATTTAAGGGTTTATAACCCCAAAAATTACGTAAAGCAACAATAATAGTTAATGAGACTATACATTCGTGTAGAGTGACTCGAAGGGACGACACATCCCTTATTTTTAACTACACATCCCCTATTGTTCCTGAATAGTTCTGGGGGTCTCTTGAATTGCTTTAGGGTTGTTTTATAATAGTAAGGGATGTTAACGTACGGTAAAGGTTGTTTCCCAATAATAAGGGGCGTTTTACTTTACCTGACACCAAGATGTTATTTGGATCCTATAAAAGGAAGGGTTACCCAAAAGTATTTGACACACCAATACCTTTTGTACTCTTCAAAATCATCCGTAAACAGTTTAGATCTATTTTTAGTTAGGTTGTCGTTTAAAAAATAAACCTTCAAAGCTACAATGACCGAATTTGTTTCTGCTGAAGATCTGGTATTATGAAAATATGGTTGGCCCAAAAACATAGTGAAGACTATGGACGCGAGGCGTCATAACAGAAGAAATTTTCTGGCTAAGGGTTTTTTGGTATTACAAAGAGGAGTTTGGAACAGAAAGGGGAAGAACATTAAAACACATAAAGGATAGGTATACAATAATCCAATCTAAACTTTTTAGTCTTTGCTTCCAACAGAAACGCGCGTTAAATAACTACCCTAATCCCGAAGAGATGACCCAATCGATAATGTTAAATGTTTTAACCATCTGTTTATGGTGATTTTAACTTAATCAAAATGGATTTATAGTTAATATTTAAATGTTGTAGGAGTTACTGGTAAAATAGGAGTACCGACGAGAAAATGGGGTGGAATTTCCTCACAATGAAGTTTATGAATTTCCTGATGACGCTGAATTCAGGAGATTCGTACGAGGAAGAGTTTGACTCAGACGGTTTACCCTTTGATTACTGAGTAGATGGTAATTAGGTTTTACTAAAGATTTTGTGGGTATATCACTTCTAAACCCTCACGAGACCATGACTCGTCCTTTTGGGATACCAAAAGGTTTAATGGCTTGTTGCACATGCTAAGTGTAACCGTGATTCCTACAAAAATGAGTTAGGTTTTGAATTATTATTTCTAATGTACTAAGATGTTTATAATAAAACTCGTCATTAAAAAGGTGTTCATTACATCATAGAAATAAAAAATGAATACATTACATCACAACCATTACCTTTGCTCCTTATTTCCAACTAACACATACGACCACACTTAACATCATAAATTAGTTCATTAAACTAAAACAAACAATGAAACATAAAACCACACGTTACATCACCAACTTTAGCTTCATTGAACTTTAGCATAGCGACACCTATTTGGTCCATTCCACGGACTTACATAGTGAACATTTCCAGAAATGTCTGCCAAACGTGTTAATTTCTTTTGAGCAATGGAGTTTCATATAAAATTTGCAGTCAAGAGTTGAGCAAGAAGCAATTTTTTGGTTCTCAATATTTATTTTTCCTTTTTTCTTCAAGTTTTCGCAAAGTTCATCGATCTGTTCATCTTCCTTGGCTTTCATTGCATCTGACAGCAATTGCGGTTCTTCACAACAATTTTCGTACATACACCTCAAATACCGTATCTTATCCTCTCCATTGCCATATTAATGCCAGTACAATCTTTTTGGGGACACTTTGAGTAGATCCACGGGCATCCAAGAAAACTATTGTTATCCTTGTAACATAATGGACAAATCTCTCTGGCTTCCACACAAACTATTTTTTTCCCTTGTGATTAGAACTCATTGCTAAGGATTGTCTTTCTACCCAGGTTTATTTTGAAGAGATGTGAGATACTTTGTGGATATTTTTGGGTAACCTTAATGGTGTTTTTATAGTGTCAGTCAAATGCAAAAGGGACGTTTGTAAACATCAATGGCCGTTTATAAAAAGTTTATAACGTTGGTGACAATAACAGGTCATTTGTAAATAGTGAAAATACTCTTTCAAAAAAGTATAATTCATTTACTCTTACTGTGTATGTTGATTATTAGCTATAAATAGGCTCCATCAGAACCATTGAAAAGGGTGAAAGAGTCAGGGGCGTTTGTGAATAGTTTAGGTTGGTTAAAAAAGATTGGGATGTTATGGAATGTTAAGGGACGTTTGTAAATAGTATTAACCTCTCGGAGAAATTAAAAGTCGTTTACTGTTACCGGGAGTGTCGAATTTTACCTATAAATATGCTTCACTGTCCACCATTATACGCAATTATTTTAAAAAATTATATATTTAAATTGCAATATTACTTTTATCCTTTGAGTATTATTTAGTTTTAGTTTTACAAATTTTACCTACGTAGCATGGCAACCCAGTACACTTCACAGGAAGATTAAGCTCTAACACGGGCGTACTGCAACGTTTCGAATGATCCAGACGTATTAACGGACGAAAAATCAAATGAGTTTTGGATATGTGTCCCTCAATTGTTTACCGAAATAATTGGAAATAACAATCGTCGGACATGGAAATCATTAAAGTCGCGGATCTTCACCATAAAGAGGGAGGTCAACATTTTTGTTACACTCCAAATACCAATATATCGCAATGCGCCGAAAGGGTGGTCTGAATAAATGATTGTGGGTGAAAGACCGTAAATGTTTAATGATTTTATAAGAAATTTAGCCATTAAACACTAACCTTATATTTGTTTGTTTATTGCAGGATACACATGTGCGTCAGTTATACCTCCAAAGGAAGGGAAAGTCATTTATGTATCACAATTGCTACCTCAGTGTGAGGTATCACTTTTCTCATATGGACCCTCAATTGTTAGCCCGTGTTGCAGGATGATTACATCAAACAATTTGGTTTTGTGGGTGCACCTCTATGTAAACCCTCACGAGACTAAACTCGTCCACTAGGGTCGTCTGGGGGTTTAAAGGTTTGTTACATGGGCTAAGTGCAACTGCGGGTCCTGCGAAAAGGACATATTTAATAATGGAAAATTTGTTTTTTTCCTTTTTGATTTTGTCCCAATAAATTTGAGGAGTGTATCCAACTAAAGAAAAAGTCGTTGGTTCTTCTTACGTATCCCCAATCTTCAATGATTTTATTTTTATTTGTTTGATTTCCCTTCCCACGTGATTCCGACACCCGCTATATTATTAGCATCAATATTTTGAACTATCGACATTGAATTGCCACGTCCTACACTAAAGTTATGTGGGTAATGATATGGCCTAGTGCAAGTTGTTTTTTTTATAGATTAAATAATTAATACCAGTAAGTTGTATTTTTGATAGATTAAATAATTAATACCACTATAGGTTAGAAGTGTTTAATGATACGTCCTGGGGGAAGTTGTGATATTATTAATTTAAACACTAAAATTTCATTATACGAACGTGTTGTATTTTTAATATCTTCAATATAGAATAGTTTGACTATATGGATGAGGTCTGACCTTCACACTTTGGGATGCTTAGGCGAGACACAATAACGTTGGTCGTCCCCTTTCTCAAACTCTATAAATATAGTTTCACTCGTACAAACTAAAACACATCAAAGTACTCTTACTTTCTTCGTTTTATTTTATCCTTTCCAATATTTTCATCTGTTAGTTACAAAAGATGCAAAAATTTGATAGAGCTCAAGATGTATCTCTTATGAGTGTGTTTTGTTCGGTTGTGAGTGATCATGTCATGGAAAGGTATGAGGATTCGGGGATCTTGTGGGCGAGAATTCATGCGGAAGATACTGCGGCAATGATAGGGTATCCCGTAAGAACTACGAAGTCGTTGCAGCAGAGGGTTAGTAATTTGAAAACGGAGGTAAAAAAGATATGTTTCACATGTTAGGGATTACTGTAGAGACATGTTCGACGGAGGATACAACTTGGAAACTGCAGTGAGTATATTAAACAAAATTATTTTTGACCTTCTATTAAGGAGAACCCACCACTAACATTTATTTGGAATTTGACTGCAGTACCGAGAAGGTCAGCTTAAGTATGAAGAATAGGGAGGTTGTAGGAAGGTGTGGATACATGCCGAGGTTTTCCAGGTTTGGAAGATGCATTTTCCAGAGGATTTTGATCCACAGTTCTTGGAACTTGAAGATGTTAATCCTCCGCCAAATAAGGCCGAAGATTAGCACAACTGCAGCACCATCTCACGAGACTCAACTTGTCCAGTAGGGTCACCTAATGGTTGAAAGGCTTGTTACACGGGCTAAGTGTAATCGCAGGTCAAGCGATAATGACATAGATGTAGAATGTTTGTGTTTATCCTTTTTTTATGTTTTTTATTTCTTTATGTGTGGGCATGTTTTTTTGGGTTAAATAAACATTGATGGGTTGTTACCGTGAGACGTGGTTATGTTTACAGTTGCTTTAAATACCTTCTAATTATTACCTTCGGATATATAGTTAAAAATTCAAATCAAGAAACCTCTATTGACAAATGATCAAGTGGATTATGGGCCTTGTTGTTCTTTGCACAGCAACACATTCGTTCAGCAATAATCACTAGCAAAGATTATTTGTCCGTACCTCGTGACACTTCCAAGCTCCACCTCTACGTCGACGTACTTCATCCCATGATTCTACTTGAACTTTCTCGATGCATTATGACAATTTTGTCTTGTATATCCCGTGAATGAACCAAAAAAACTCGACCAACACACAACACCTTCAATATTTACTAGCACCGGTTCATATTTCACCCACGTCATTCACTTCTAGACCGTGAACGTAAAGACCTTCATGTGTCAGTAAATTAACGGTTTATACAAGTTCTAGTTCATCATGTGGACTTCAACCAATTCATGTCCAAATTTTCCTCTCTATATATACCATATTAAAACATATATACTTTTCAACATCAATCAAGCAGCTTCAGTCTATCATCCACATTATTACATCTCTTTCTCTGCTCTTCAGCACTTCCTTTAGTTTTCATAGTAATGGCTACTGCTTCAATTAATCACTCGATCTTGGCTAACCATGTCAGCCGTGTCCGAACCCAAACACCAAGAAATGCTAGTTTCAGTGTTCGTTGCATGGCTGAGGAAAAACAACCACAACAACCAATGACAACCAGTAGTGGTACCACTCCACCACCAGCAGCAGCACAGACTCCAGTTGCAACTCCTACTTTTCCACCACCTCGTGCTGCACCCAAGGTTCGTTTTACAAGTCATATCTTAATTAAATTTAGACCAGTGTGATAATTACTGGTTGTGGTTTAGCTAATCAAAATCATTTTTATTTATGTCATGCAGAAAATGAGCACAAAGTTTGGCGATTTGTTAGCATTCAGTGGTCCAGCACCGGAGAGAATTAACGGCAGACTTGCCATGATTGGGTTTGTTGCTGCTATGGGAGTAGAAGTTGCTAGAGGTACTGACGTCGCAGCACAATTGGCTGATGGAGGACTTCCATGGTTTGTAATAACCAGTGTTGTGCTATCAGTGGCCTCTCTTATACCGTTGTCTCAAGGCGTCAGTGTTGAATCAAAATCAGATGGGTTGATGTCTTCAAGTGCTGAAATGTGGAACGGTAGAGCTGCAATGTTGGGTTTGGTTGCATTAGTGCTTACTGAGGTTGCCAAAGGTGGAGCTCTAATTTAATTTTCATTTTAATTTACTAGGCCCTGTAAATGTTTTTGATCAACATATATATAAATGAAAGAAAGACAAAGATGCAAAGAGAAACAACACTTGTTCATTTTTATTAACCTGTTAAACTTCTGCAACTAGTAGAGTGTTAAAGTTGTATACCAGTATATAGGATTAGCATTAATTAGTTAATCATTTTTTATATTGATTTCAAAACTTTTTTTTGGAACTTTAAAACCCTATTTTTTAAAAGATTACTCTAATTAATAAAACATAGTTTACATACATATCCTCGTATTTATTTGATTTTGTCGGCCCCATGGGGGAAACAGAAGTCTTCCCTTCTTTCTCTGATGACAGATCTCAACAGTAATACAAAACTCCGGTAACAAAAAATATTTTTTCCAAATTTTCAATTACCTTAATCGTTTGCCACATGAAAACAAAATCTATCCAATTTTAAAACATTAGAATAACAATAGTAATTGCGAAGTCAACAATTTCCCTTTTCTTTAGATTAATGGCTTAATTTCTCAACGGAGATGAGCAAGATAATAAAAAAAAATAAAAGGAGGATTTCTTTCATTAAAAAAAAAAGAAGGATTGCAGTTAAAATCTTTTCGATCTTTCTTAGGGTTCTATGTATCAAGATAGATTTATCTATGGTTCTTGATCAAACTTGATTTAAGTGCAATAAGATTAATGTTGGCCGAGCAACATGTTATAGATTAGTTTCGGTCTATGGAATTGGATTATAAAAAAATGACTTTCACATGGAAAGTTAATTAAAGAAAAAGATTTTGAACTCGCACTGCGAGTTCAAAATGGAATTCGCAATCCCATAGCCATTCGATCACTAAAATGTGACATCATCTAATTGTGAGCTTAACCACAGTTAGATACTTGTAGTTGGTGTAACTGTCGTATTTTAATTGATTTTTCATATATTCACTTATTGTGTTTCTTTATTACTGCACTAGATACCTCTCAACATGCACATGCAGACAAGTTTTTTTGATGCTACATATATATACAGTACTTCATGAACCCATATACTAGCTAATATATTTCATTGCATCAACAAAAGAATTGCAGGAGTAAAAAAACAAAGAGACATAATACATGAATTTTTTACCTCATTTAACTCTATAGTTCTGCTGATACGACGGGTTGCTTCACCTTGAGTGTTCCTAGGAAATCCATACAGGATTTCAAGCTTTTTTAATTGGAAAAATAGGTTAATCGCGTACAAATCTCATAGTGAAGCTGTGGACGGTAACAGAGTATCGATATCATGGAATGGTAGAATCTCCAGTTTGATATTAGAATTTTGTTGAATTGAGCTGCTTAAAGATAGTACTGCTGTAGGATCAGAATCTCGCAACAATAATATCTTAGCGAAATTATCAACAACACAACACAACAGCGTCGCAAAACAATTTCAGAAATGATATAATAAACGACGTCAGCTAAAATCATGAGAAAAATGTGATGGTCCTGCGAAAATTAGAGAGTTTGCGAGATTAGGATTTGTAAGGTTGCGAGAATGTCGCAAGTCATATTCGAAAATAAAGGACAGATTAGCTGTCATCCACTATGTATTTCCCTATAAATAGTCGTTCAGTTGTAAAGTAAAAGAGAGAGATCTTTTTTGAGTAAGAAACAAGTAAATAGGAGAGAGAAAATCTAGAGCAGAGGTCATTCTTGATTCCTATATCTTTTCTTGTAAGAATATTCAAAGATTGATCAATAAAAATTAAGAGTGTAAATCTAAAAATGAGTTGAGTAATAATGAAATCATATGAGGGGTGTAGTGTAGGATTTCCTGCAACTACATAATGGCGCTAGAAACAGGGAACTAAAAGTTGAAAATTGTTGTTGAGAATGTTCAAATCAAGAAAGTGATTAAATAAATCAATGAACCAGTTAAAAGAAAGATGATTAGAATTAATGAAGATGACAAAAGATTGGAGTGTAATATGATAACAAAAACGATGATTAATGAATTCCATGAAAACATCAAAGGAAGAATACATAAACGAAATTTTGAAGGATGGAAGGTTACGGCGGTAGAAAAGACATCACCCTTGAAAGATTGAGAAAAGCAAAAAATTACATTCATGGAGGCAGAAATACCAAAAGAAAATTTGAACCACACGTCTCCATTGGTTATTACAGTGCCTATAATGCGAAAAGAGAAGGAGACAACAACAAAATCCACGGAAGAGTGGATATTGAACAGAACTTTAATCAATACGGGAAGTTCAGTGGATATAATATTTTATCATGCATTTCGGGGAATGGGATTTAAAGACGAAGAAATGTCCAGTTCAACATATTTTATTCACGGCTTTGGAAAATCAACAACGAAACCTAAAGGAGAAATAGTGGTACGAATTCCACTTGGAGAGATCGAAACACACGTAACACTGTGCGTGGTGGATATGGAATCTCCATATAATATGTTATTAGGAATACCATGGATACATGCGATAAAAGCTGCAGTATCAACGTTGCATCAATGTATTAAATTCCCCACACCAAATGGAATAGGTGAAATCACAGGAGATGTTGACAATGCGAAATTATGTCATCAAATTGAAGTAAAGCATTATGAAGGACAAGCAAAAAAGAAACAATTTCGCAGAAAGTTGGCAAAGGAAGCAAAGAAAGAAGAAGAATTCAGAATATATATGATAAGGGCAAAAGAAGGCAAAGGAATACCCAACGAAATTTTGGAAGAAGGAGAAGGACCTGTGAAAACAATAAAAGAACCAACACCAATGGGAGAACTTAAACCCAGTTACACTGCCGCAGAACCAACAAAACAAATAAACGTTGGGACTATAGAAGAACCTCTAATATTGAGAATTGGAACCAAAATGGATGTGGAAGAAGAAGAAAGAACTGTTAACCTTTTGCGAGAATATAAAGATGTTTTCGCAGGAAGCATGGATGAGATACCGGGAATAAATCCATCAATTGCATGCCACAAGTTGGAGATTAACAAAAATGTGAGACCATTTAAACAGAGAATAAGAAAAATTGCAACAACTTATCATTCCCAAATAGAAGAAGAACTACAGAAAATGCTTGATGCGGGAATCATAAGAGAAGCTAAATACCCAGAATGGATACCGAATATGGTCATTGTCCCAAAGAAAAACAAAGGAATCAGGATTTGCATAGATTTCACTGATTTAAACAAAGCTTGCCCCAAAGATAGTTTTCCGTTACCAGATATTCCTCAAATGGTGGAATCCGCAGCGGGAAATGATAGAGTATCGTCTTTAGATGGGTACAAAGGGTATAACCAAATCCCTCTCGCTGAAGAAGATCAAGAACATACTGCTTTCTTCGCCCCTAGAGGTTTATATTGTCACACGAAAATGCCATTTGGTTTGCGAAATGCTGGAGCGACATACCAAAGAATGGTAGAGAAGGTATTCGCAAAATGGATATACAAAACATTAGAAGTATACATGGATGACATGTTAGTAAAGCGTAAAGAAGCTAAAGACCATGTATAAGACCTGAGGGATATTTTTGAACAAATGCGGTAGTATAACATTAAATTGAATCCTGAGAAGTGTGTTATTGGGGTTGCATCGGGAAAATTTTTAGACAACATTGTATCAAAGGAAGGAATACAGGTTTGTCCAGAAAAAGTGCAAGCAGTTCATGACATGCCAACACCAGCAACAATAAAAGATGTAAAGAAGTTGAATGGGCTTCTAGCTTCGCTGGGGAGATTCATTTCGCGATCATCAGACAAATGCAAATATTTTTTCGATATACTCAAGAAGGGTGCGAAATTTAAATGGACTGATGAATGTGAAAAGGCTTTTCAAGGGATCAAAGAACATCTGATGAATACAACTATTTTACAAAAAGCAGAATCATGAGAAGAATTATTGATCTATCTTACGACGACGTCGCATGCATTAAGTGTTGTGTTATTGCGAGTAGACGCAGGAGTGGAGAAACCCATTTATTACATTAGCAAAACTTTTAGTACTGCCGAGAAGAATTACTCAAAGGTTGAGAAGTTAATCTTAGCATTAGTTTATGCATCATTTAAGCTCCACATATATTTTCAGGCGCATAAGATAAAGGTATTAACAAAAGTACCAATTGAATCAGTAATGAAGAATTCTAAAAGATCAGGAAGAGTGGAGAGAAGGAATGCACAAGTAAGCCACTTTGATATTAAATATGAAATTTTGTCTTCACGAAAGTCACAAGTTGTTGCAGAGTTCTTGGAAGAATTTCATTTAGAAGAAGATGAAGCAGTAGAAGAAATGATGAATATAAAAGAAGAACACGGAGATCCAAAAGATTTTTTAACAGAACCAAATAGATGGGAGATATTGGTAGATGGATCATCAAATGAAGAAGGAAATGGAGTTGGAATTGTTTTAGTTTCGCCAGAAGGAATAAAGATGGCTTTTTCATTCATAGTGGAATTCGCATCCACTAATAATGAAACGGAATATGAAGCTGTGATACATGCCTTAAAATTCGCAATAGAAATGAAACTAGAAAATGCCAGGATCACTAGTGATTCGCATCTAGTTATTCGCCAAATAAAGGGAGAGTATACTACAAATGAACCATCCTTGAAGAAATACAAGAAGCTCGTTTAAGAATTGTCAGCGAAAATCCCAAAAATAAAATGGAGGCACATTTCAAGAAAGGATAACAGACTCAGACGCTTTTGCTTTCATCTCAAGCATGATGACAGATCCAACTGCGAGATGCATAAAAATACAAACACTTCTATTACCATCAATCAATAAAGAAGAAGAAGAAGTGGATGTGATGATAATAGATAATGAAGAAGAAGAATAAACGAACAATATCGCAGACTGGAGAATGGAACTTCATGCATATATGGCGAAAGGAGAAACACCAAGGAATAGGTTAGAAACACACAAATTAAAAAGCCGCGCAACGAATTATGAATTAAGAGATGGGCTGCTATACCGAAAATCCTTTAACGGACCTTCACTCAGATGTTTGACACGAGAGGAAGGAGAAAAAGTGCTAAAAATGTTACATAGTGGGGATGCTGGAAATCATAGCGGGGGAATATCTTTGGCACATAGAGCAAAAATGCAAGGCTATTACTGGCCGTACATGCACGAAGATGCAAAACAAATATCAAGGAGCTGCGAAGATTGTCAGCGGCATGGAAAGAAAATACGTGCACCTGGAGCACCGTTATCATCTTCAACCAGTGACTGGAGTTTTGGAAAGTGGGGCTTAGATATTGTGGGGCCATTTTTACCAGTTTCTGGACAAATAAGATATTTAATAGTCGCAACAGATTATTTCAAAAAATGGACAGAAGTGAAAGCAGTACAGCATATTCGCGACAAAGATATCTTTACATTCATATTCGAAAATATCATTTGCAGATTTGGAATTCCTGCTCAGTTGGTATCTGATAATGGGAAAAAATTTGAAGGACAGAATATAGAAATGCTACTTAATGCATTCAAGATAAAATATGGAAAGTATACTCCTTTGTATCCACAAGCTAATGGGCAGGTAGAAGCAACAAACAAAACAATTGCAGATATATTAAAGAAGAAATTGGAAGGACATCACAGAACATGGTGCGAACAAGTACATAATGCAATATGGGCTTATAATACAACTAGAAGAGAAGCTACTGGAATGTCACCTTTTTGTTTAACATACGGAGGAATGAAGATTCTTCTCAGACTCTACGAAAGGTAGAATACAAAATTTCAATAAGATAAAGAACTCAGAAAAATATGACAAAGAAAAGATAGTTAAGGCAGTCAAACTATTATGACTACCTTCCTTTTGCGAAATAAGGTGTTGAATCAAGGACATACAACTATTCTCCCAACGGTCCATTGCGTCATCAAATTTATCTCCAACTAAACCTTTAAGTCGAGACTGAAGATTTTTCTCTTTAGAAATAAGAAAGGCATTTTTCTTCGCAAGAGAAGAATAAGATTCTTCTAATTTGGAATATTGTTCTTTAAGTTGATTCTCCTTTACACTTAAAGCTATTCTACCTTGAATGAGTGTATCTCTTTCAGCGATAGATGACTCTGTTACTTATTTAAGTTCATTTCTCAAAGAGCGAAGAGATTGCTCTTGGTCATCACATACTTTCTGAAGAATGCTAAGTTGTTGCGAAGATATCGCCATCTTGTTTAAACAAGTTCGCTTCTCTTTCTCATCTGATAAAGTTTTCATCCTTAAATTAGCTTTAGTTAAAGAATAAGAAAGGCGAGATACTTTATTACTTAATAAATCTTGTCTCTGAACTAATTGGGTATTTTCATTGGTAAGATTATTTATGTGATCAAGAGAATATGAATAGAGGTTATCTAATTGGTTATATTGATCCATCAAAATTTCTTTATCAACACTGGCTTCTTCAACAGCAGATTCAAATTGATATCTCTCCATTATTCGTTTCTGGTTTAAGGCTTAACATGCGAAAAAGGGATTTCAAGGATAATTAAATATGGGAAGGATAAAACCACTAAAAAGGAAAATTGAAGACACAGATAAGAAGATCATACCTCTCAATTCATCATTCTTCTTGCGAAGATTGTCACGATCCAACAAAACATTCTGAAGCTTTTGATTTTCTAGACGAAGAGCATTACACTCTTTTTCCAAAGCTGTCTGCGAAGCAGCTCTGTCAGAACCTAAATGCTTGCTCAGAATTTCGCAAACATTAGACTTGACAGGATCAATGGAGGACTTCTTGCCATCATCTAGGACTTCAGACAAAACTTTGAAAGCAATATCTACTCCTTCCACGGTTTCTTTCGAAAGGGGAAGAGACTCAGGTAGAGAACTGGCAATGATAGAAGGTTGAGAAACATTCTCAATAGGAAGAGAAGAAGTTTTATTCACAGATGGATCAACAAAGGGGGTTTCAATCATTGAAAGATCAGTTGAAGAAATGAAGTTTGAGGCAGCTTTTTCGCGAATTGGAGATAAAGGTTTATCTTGCGAAGATGTCGTAGGAGATTTAGAAGAGATAAGTAAGTGGAATGAAACAGAAGTTTGAACAGTTTTAAGGTGGCGGGATTTCTTGAGAGGTTTACTAACATCCTTATCACCCTGCGAATTACAATCCAGATAAGAAACAGAGGCAACAATATTGTTATTAGAAAAGGATAATGTTTCTTACTACCTTCTCATTCGCAAACTTTCTTTTATACGCAACAACTTTATGCTGCGGTTTGGGAATGTTAGGGTTATGAACCGTAAACTTAGTGTTGGAGGCGCTTTTGCTGAAATAACAACAGTATGGGAATCACATAAACAACATCAAATAAGGAAGTAAACAAGATCAATTTCAGCAAAACCCATAAAGAAGAAAAAAGAAAACTAACCTTGATGAATCCATGGAAAACACTAGCAGGAAGATTATTTCGAAGAAAATTACAAATGATGAAGATCTGCAGAAGAAATAGTATGAAGATGAAGAAGAACTTAAAAAGATTGAAGAAGAAAGAAGAAAAGTTGCAATAACGGAATTTGCAGAAGAATGATGAAGTTGCAGAGAAAATAAAAAGAAAGAAAAAGAGAGTGAAAAAGAATATATATAGAGGGAATTTTTCCTCGAGAAGATAAACATGATTAATACGGAAAGATATAAGCGGTTAAAAAGCAGCGGTTAAAAAAGACGTGTCAAGAAACGGATGGAAGAAAGAATGCGTGTGATAAATGCAGAATATGAAGAGAGGAACAGCTGCGGCGTTTCTCACATCATTCTCTACTTCGCAGAAAAGATATGAGACGAGGCAAGATGTAGGATCAGAATCTCGCAACAATAATATCTTAGAGAAATTATCAACAACACAACACAACAGCGTCACAAAACAATTTCAGAAATGATATAATAAACGACGTCAGCTAAAATCATGAGAAAGATATGATGATTCTGCGAAAATTAGAGAGTTTGCGAGATTAGGATTTGTAAGGTTGCGAGAATATCACAAGTCATATTCGAAAATAAAGGACAGATTAGCTGTCATCCACAATGTATTTCCCTATAAATAGTCGTTCAGTTGTAAAGGAAAAGAGAGAGATCTTTTTTGAGTAAGAAATAAGTAAATAGGAGAGAGAAAGTCTAGAGCAGAGGTCATATGAGGGGTGTAGTGTAGGATTTCCCGCAACTACAACTGCCATTCAATGGAATCTCCACTAAGACTCAAAGTCATATTGATTCATCTAAAGTATGCTTGGGGGTACTTCTCCTAAGTCTGTACTAACCGGAAATTCAAGGGAGGTATCAAATTGGAAGACTTGTTTAACATCTTCATCTATATTAGCAAATACATTCCTTGAGAAGCTTTGTGTTCGTGATTTTATTTCTGCGAGCATAAGTTCTTACTTAGGGTTTATATAATTCTAAGTTTTCCAAAACGAGAAAGAGATATGAAAGATCCCTTTCGAGGCCAAGAATAAGGCTTGCGTTAGAAATTATGGTACTGGAGCTTTCTGAAATATTTAGTAAAGATACGGTAACTTAACTTAGTCCTAAATACGGGTATCTAACTGTGGTTAAGTTCACAATTAAATGATGTCAGATCTTATTAATCGGATGGTTTTGGGCCGCGAATTCCATTTTGAACTCGCAGGAGGAGGAGGAGGAGGAGAAGATTAATAGAGAGAAGAAAATGCAAAGGAAAGTTAAAAGAGAGAGGAAGTTGTGACGTCTTCTACTGCAACAGGCCCACAATTTTCATTAATTAACAAACAGATAAGGGCATTAGTGGAATATTAGTCTCGTTGTTAAAGAAAATTAAGGCATTAATATGCATCAAGTTAATTTCTTTTTGAGAATACAGTATAAAGATCATTATGGGTCATAGTTAAAAGGAATCATTAACAATGAAATCGACCCAACTAAAAGTTGGATCATAATATCCTCATATTTCACTTAAACCGGCCAACCAAATCACTTCAAAATCCCTCGTTCACAAACAAAAATAATATAAAAAATTGTGGACCCGTTTCGTGTGTAACCTATGGTAGTATGGTTCATTCCATAATGATTCAACATTTCTCTTTTAAGTCAAGTGTAATGAGATGAGCAAACAAACAAATTATAAGCACATAGACAAGATATATAGGTGTTTAAATTGGGCTGTGCCAGCACGAGCACAACCCATCCCAATCTAACATGTGATTTAGCCCAGCACGACCCAACATGTTAGTTTCATGGGTTGTGCTGGGTTATCCTAATCGGCACAGTAACACATCACAGCACGTGGCGCGGATAAGCACGTGGCCCAGCCCAGCACAACACGTTAAGAAAGCACGTTATAGCATGCACAAGTACACTATATAACAAGATATAATACATCACATTTTGTGTGTATTTCATAAAAGAATCATTATTCTATTTGGTTGTATTTTCTCGAAGATACAACTCTCACCAACAAAATCTTCGATTGCGAAAAATGCTAAACCGTCATCCTCAATCATTAAGAAGAGATCTCTTTCCTGTACAGGCCGCAGTGACACTTTTATTATACTTGCTCGTAATAGAAGGGCTCATGAATCCATCTTGATAGTTTTATCATACCTTCACAACTCGCTTGTGGATCCTTACATACTGCCAGTATTAGAAGACTACTCATTGGGTAACGATGGAGAACGAATGCTTCCTATGTTATTGAAGAATTACAAATGGTTTGGTTATCTTTGTATTTTTGGTTTTAGGATCTTGTCTAGGAATCATCGCGTCGTGCTCTTTTGCTTCGTCAAGGTTTTATCCCTTTGGCTTTGGGTTTTCCTTGACAAGGTTTTTGGCGAGGCAACATATGCGTGTCCAACACTTTTCGGTGGTTTTCACATCTACCTTCTATTTTTCGTTTTTTATTTTTCATGTATTTCCTTTAATTTGTTAGCTGCAATAGATGGCTATAATACCAATGTAACCACGGCTACTAACGCCATAAGTTAGTCTTTTTAATGTAATACCTAATTCACAAAAAAAAAAAAAAAAAAACTAGTTTTTGACATTTTATGCTAGCTTATTTTTTTACCAACACATATAATACTTAAATATTTGGAAAATATATTTCAATATCGTTGTTATAATGTCGTTACCTATATTTAACAACATTAGTTTACATGACAATGATCCAATTTTATATTTGATGGGCTATTTCTTTTTATTGAATAAACTTGTTAATTTTACTTGAAATAATTTCAAATGATATGTTGTTTATTTAGATTCTCGCGATAATGTCCGACTTAATGTATACCACTAAGTGACTTCATTTTTTTTATAACACGTGTGCTAGCACGATACAGCACGGGACAACACGTTTATTCGTGTGTTGTGCCCGTGGGCTGTGTTGTGCCTAGATTTTGACTAGTAAAGCACAACACGGCATAACATGTTTAAATCGTTGGAACATCACGACACATGACACGTGAAGCACGCGATTTCGTGTGTCGGGCTGTGTCGGACCGGCACATTTTACACCTCTATATATAGGGGCTAATTGAATTGACGATACATTAGCCAAGGATATTGCTGCTAAGTAACTTTTGGTTTTTTGATCGACAAAAATTAATATATTTAGAAAATCAAAGAAGAAGTAGGGAAGCAAGCTCAACAGCTACAGCAAGAAACCACGACAATTGAGAAGAATTTTATAGACAGAAACATGCAAACCCAAGAATTAAAAGCTAAACAAGAGATAATGTCAATTGATTTGAATATCCTGTACTACGAAATTGAAAGGGACTTTATCGTGGGAATGAAAAACGTGATTATGATTCGTCGTGGTTCAAACCGCCGCCATACCTAATGCCAAACAGTTAGTTGCATTTATCTATTCTTATGAGTTTAAGTATTTAATTATCTGGTGGCATTATGTAAGCAAGTGGTGGGAATATAACAGTAGATAGAGACTCCAGCGATTTTGTGACGATTTCTTCCCGGTGGTTGAAAACCAGGATTTGATCTTCCTCCTTCACCGTGATTTCACTCATACAATCTTACTCTCTCCCTCCTCGTTACTATTTTCTATTCATGCAATCATTCAACCATAGTTTTTCAGGGGTTTTTGTTTCAATTTTATACGATTACAGGATCCTTATTTTTGAAAAACTATGCCCAGACCGAGAAGAAGTTCATCATCTTCTTCTCGAACCCTAACCCCTGATGATTCCGATATAGAAGCCTTGTCCCAATCCCCTCCACCATCTCAGACTTCAACCATCCCATCATCTCAGAGGGATAAACTCAATTGTCCCTTTACACATTATGACAGATGCCAGAATGAAACTGGTGGTAGAGGATACGCTAAAGGTGCACTATACAAGCATACATCAGATCGACACTTCTGTACTGACACAGACATGGAGAATTACAGGAAGAGGATTAGAAATAATATCGACTGTTACAATGCTTGGGAAGGAGTTCTTACAGACATGCGTATGTGGTTGTGCATTAAATGCATATGCATTCATGCATGGAAAAAACCTTGCACCTCCAAAATTCACCCTGCAAAGGTCTTTGATGGCCCTCTCAATGGAACTGGCGCATATTTTCTCATCCACGGTGTTTCGAAACCACAAGGCAGCAGTGGCGCTTCTACATCTGGGTTATGCTTGGTTTGGAATCTGTTGAAGAAGCCGTAAATCTCACAGAGGAGATACTCGATTTGCTTTTCCGTAAGAAAATTACAACAATGGTAACTATCCCCCCTCCGTGTCGTTTACAATTCTCCAGAACCCTTAAATTTGCATTGGATGATGTTATTGCACAACCATCAAAACTGGATGTATGGCTTGAGCTTCTTCTTTTACCGGTCTGCACTTTAAATCTGTAGGTCCAAAAGTGTTCCGCAGAGGAACGTTCAGGTACTCGTAAGAAGCTGCAAATTGCAGCCATCAATCAGGCTCTGGTAAAATGGAATGAGCCACAGGGGTGTTACCATTTGACACAGAATTTGCTTGATATTTCTAAGCCTAAACCAAGACCCACTGCATCCGTCAAGAAGCAAAAGAAAGACGCTAACATAGAGGCTTACCGATGGAAGATTAGCAATGGACACTACTCTGCAGCAATACGCATCCTATCATCATATTGATTTTCACCCTCCACCCCTGCCACTCTGCATGAACTCCAACTCAAACACCCAGAGGTACGGACTCCGGTGATTCCCGCATCACCTATCTCAGTTGAAGTTCTAGCAGTCAAGAGGTTCCTATCAATTTGGGGTTGGTATTCCCTGTGGTAGAGAAAGTATCATTCACGCTGCCAAGAGGTTACTAGAACTGAAAGCTAATGACCCCAGCATGACAATGTTATTAATCGAATTCTCAAACGCTTTCAATTTAGTTGACAGTTCAACTATCATCAGAGAAGTAAGAACTCGTTGTCCCAACATCGCAAAGTGGGTTGAATTCTGCTATTCATCTCCGGCTAAGCTTTATTACAAAGAGTCTGCGCTATCTTCAGCACAAGGTGTCCAATAAGGAGACCCCCTTGGCCCTCTTCTGTTTTCTCTAGCACTCCAACCTATCGCCGAAATGATTGCTACACACTGCTTTCTTTCCTTCCATGCCTGGTATTTGGACGATGGAACAATAACATGAGACACAATAGAGGTTGCTAAGATATTGCATATTTTGAAAACTGAAGGTCCACGGAGAGGCTTGCACCTAAACCTATCCAAAACGAAGCTGTTCTGGCCATCGTATGATCCCAGAAGAGATGTTGACAGAGTTTTCCCTACGCAGATCAGCACACAAAAGTTGGGGGTGAAACTGATAGGAGGGTCGGTCAGTCTCGACTTACAATTCTGCCAAGATATGGTTCAATACAGGGTCGATCGTACGGTACAGCTGATGTCCAAAATCCAGAAACTACATGATCCACAGGCTGAATTACTTTCGTTACGAAACTGCAGTGGTGTTTCGAAGTTATATTTCACGTTAAGGAAAACCTGTACCCAAGCATCACACCCCCGCGACTTCAAACTTCGACCAACATCTTATGCACTACCTACGGAATATAGTTGTTGGTGATGGATCAGGATTTGGCGCTACACAACAACGCGTGGCCACCATGCCTATAAAACTTGGTGGCCTTGGCATCCTCACGATGACATATGCTAGTGTATACTGCTACCTTGCCTCATGCACCCAAACGCAGTAGCTACAACACACTATCTTAGCCAGCACGGAAACACTAGATTCATGTGCCAACTACAACGTCTCCCTACTTGCATACACACAGGCTATTGGCATTTCTCCTTCCGACTTCAACATCAACGACACTGCCCCCCAGTTTATGCACAAACTGGTAGCAAAATACTTTGGTATTATCGCTGAAAACCTGCCAACAACTTGTTCCTTCACAGAGCGAGATCTTTTCTTATGGCACAACAACCGGCTTCCTCACGCTTTGGACTTTCTCAAAGCAATTCCTATCCCAGGGCTTGGTCAATCTATTGGTCCCAGTCAATTTCAGGCAGTACTGCAATACCGCCTTGGTATTCCTCTGTTCGAAGACGATAATTTATGCTCATGCTGTGACAGACCTATGGATATCTATGGTAAATAGTGAAAATACTCTTTCAAAAAAGTATAAGTCATTTACTCTTACCGTGTCTGTTGATTATTAGCTATAAATAGGCTCCATCAGAACCATTGAACATGGTGAAAGAGTCAGGGGCGTTTGTGAATAGTTCAGGTTGGTTAAAAAAAGATTGGGATGGTATGGAATGTTAAGGGACGTTTGTAAACAGTATTCACCTCTCGAAGAAAGTAAAAGTCGTTTACTGTTACCGGGATTGTCGAATTTTACCTATAAATATGCTTCACTGTCCCCCATTATACGCAATTCTTTTAAAAAATTATATATTTAAATTGTAATATTACTTTTATCCTTTGAGTATTATTTATTTTTAGTTTTACACACTTTACCTACGTAGCATGGCAACCCAGTACACTTCACAGGAAGATTAAGATCTAACACGGACGTACTGCAACGTTTCGAATGATCCAGACGTATTAATGGACGAAAAATCAAATGAGTTTTGGATATGTGTCCCTCAATTGTTTACCGAAATAATTGGAAATAACAATCGTCGGACATGGAAATCATTAAAGTCGCGGATCTTCACCATAAAGAGGGAGGTCAACATTTTTGTTACACTCCAAATACCAATATATCGCAATGTGTCGGAAGGGTGTTATGAAGAAATGATTGTGGGTGAAAGACCGTAAATGTATACTTGATTTTATAAGAAATTTAGACGTTAAACACTAACCTTATATTTGTTTGTTTATTGCAGGATACACATGCGCGTCAGTTATACCTCCAAAGGAAGGGAAAGTTGTTTATGTATCACAATTGCTACCTCAGTATGAGGCATCACTTTTATCATATGGACCCCCAATTGTTAGATTGTTGTAGATGGGGAAAAATGATTTGCTGGTTTTTAAGGAATTGAGGAGACGACCGTACGGAGGAGACGACCGTACGGAGGAGACTCCTCGAACCGACCGAAATGTTAAACCTCACACAGATGCACCGCTGCAAATGGGGTGCTTTAGATTCGAGAGATCAATATGTAGTACTCCGGCCTAAATCAAGACAATGACCGTTCCAGAGTAAATTCGGTCGCAAGAGAGGATGGGTTGATCTGTAGGAGGGAAGCTGAGAAATGTGTGGAATCGATGGTGATCAAAGATTGTGGGTGTGTGAATTCCGAATACGATAAGCCTGAGTGATTGAAATTGCTCAATTGAGAGTAGTTGCTCAATTGATGTGTTGATGATCTCGTGTTGTCGATGAGACGTGAGATTGATGATACCGATGATGATTCAATCATGATTCAGAGACTTATTTATATCGCTGGAATTGTAGACACCATGATTCCATGAAGTGTGACAGTTGATGGAATCAAGGAGTGGGGAATTGGAGATCGTGTTTGAAACCAGTTTCTCAACGTGTGGAGACTTGGTCGCTTTCCACCCACTACCTCGTGAATTCCTTTAACTGATTGCACGACTTGCTCACATTCTATTGTGCGTTTGAACACACGGGCCGTAGACCGCCAGACCAAAACCCTAAGTGATATCCCCCCAAGTGACACGATTAACGTCTCGTGGTTTGTTAGTCAATTGATGACTTCGTGGTTTGATGGGACGATGAGTCCATGTAGTTTCTGAGTTGAACATGATGTTCTGAAACTCGTGAATTGAACATGTCATGAGACAGAGGTATAGTTCTTACGATGAGGTGATCAAGTATTGCTCATTCGGTGGATCGTTGAATATTGATTGTTGAACCAATATTCCTTGGTTTGAACAAATATTTATCATCTGAGCAAGTGTTGTTCATGTGATGAATTGTTGAATATTTGATCGTCTGAGCATGTGTTGCTCGTCTGATAGATTATTGGCAGCGTACCAAAAATATTAATTAGAATACTGGTCGTTGAACCGAGCATAATTAATAAAATTAATGACCATGAGGTCGTCATAAAATTATTAAGGTTAGAATCTGGAATGATGATCCTTGGATTCAGAAACCCTAATTTGATCAATTGATGATCAGTTCATGGTTCGTAAGAATTTAAACCATGGGATGAAGGAGGGAGCGACTACATGGGACCGTGGATCAACCATGTAGTGTCCATATGCTCACGTGAGCAAATACGAAGAACTCCTGAAGAGTTGACGATTTGTTGGTGAAAGAATGATTAAATGCTGGCTTAATCATTTATTCGAAAATACTCGTATGAGCCTTAGGTGAGAAAACCTAATTAATTATGACGAGGCGAGGGACCGACCATGGAGTCATGAAACCGGCCCTGAGTTGTCCCGTGACCGCCTGACGATCACTTCATGAGAGAGGAAGTTGTGACGTCTTCTACTGCAACATGCCCACAATTTTCATTAATCAACAAACAGATAAGGGCATTAGTGAAATATTAATCTCGTTGTTAAAGAAAATTAGAGCATTAATATGCATCAAGTTAATTTCTTTTTGATAATATAGTATAAGGATCATTATGCGTCATAGTTAAAAGGAATCATTAACAATGAAATCGACCCAACTAAAAGTTGGATCATAATATCCCCATATTTTACTTAAACCGGCCAACCAAATCATTTCAAAATCCCTCGTTTACGAAGAAAAATAATAGAAAAAATTGTGGACTCGTTTCGTGTGTAACCTATGGTAGTATGGTTCATTCCATAACGATTCAACATTTCTCTTTTAAGTCAAGTCTAATGAGATGAGCAAAAAAACAAATTATAAGCACATAGACAAGATATATAGGTAGAGGTGTAAATTGGGTTGTGCCAGCACGAGCACAGCCCATCCCAATCTAACACGTGATTTAGCCCAGCACGACCCAACATGTTAGTTGCATGGGTTGTGCTGGGTTATCCTAATCGGCACAGTAACACATCACAGCACGTGGCACGGATAAGCACGTGGCCCAGTCCAGCACAACACGTTAAGAAAACACGTTATAGCATGCACAAGTACACTATATAACAAGACATAATATATCACATTTTGTGTATATTTCATAAAAGAATCACTATTCTATTTGGTTGTATTCTCTCGAAGATACAACTCTCACCAACAAAATCTTCGATTGCGGAAAAGGCTAAACCGTCATCCTCAATCATTAAGAAGAGATCTCTTTGCTGTACAGGCCGCAGTGACACTTTTATCATACTTGATCGTGATAGAAGGGCTCAGGAATCCATCTTGATAGTTTTATCATACCTTCACAACTCGCTTGTGGATCCTTACATACTGCCAGTATTAGAAGACTACTCATTGGGTAACGATGGAGAACGAATGCTTCCTATGTTATTGAAGAATTAAAAATGGTTTGGTTATCTTTGTATTTTTGGTTTTAGGATCTTGTCTAGGACTCATCGCGTTGTGCTCTTTTCCTTCGTCAATGTTTTATCCCTTTGGCTTTGGGTTTTCCTTGACAAAGTTTTTGGCGAGGCAACATATGCGTATCCAACACTCTTTTTGGTGGTTTTCACATCTACCTTCTATTTTTCGTTTTTTATTTTTCATGTATTTCCTTTAATTTGTTAGCTGCAATAGATGGCTATAATACTAATGTAACCACGGCTGCTAACGCCATAAGTTAGTCTTTTTAATGTAATACCTAACTCATAAAAAAAAAAAAAAAAAAACTAGTTTTTGACATTTTATGCTAGCTTATTTTTATAACAACACATATAATACTTAAATATTTGGAAAATTTATTTCAATATCGTTGTTATAATGTCGTTACCTATATTTAACAGCATTAGTTTACATGACAATGATCCAATTTTATATTTGATGGGCTATTTCTTTTTATTGAATAAACTTGTTAATTTTACTTGAAATAATTTCAAATGATATGTTGTTTATTTAGATTCTCGCGATAATGTCCGACTTAATGTATACCACTAAGTGACTTCAAATTGTTTATAACACGTGTGCTAGCACGGCACAGCACGAGACAACACGTTTATTCGTGTGTTGTGCCCGTGGGTTGTGATGTGCCTAGCTTTTGACTAGTAAAACACAGCACGGCACAACATGTTTAAATCGTTGGTACATCACGACACATGACACGTGAAGCACGCGATTTCGTGTGTCGGGTTATGCCGGACCGGCACGTTTTACACCTCTATATATAGGGACTAATTGAATTGAAGATACATTAGCCAAGGATATTGCTGCTAAGTAACTTTGGTTTTTTTGATCGACAAAAATTAATATATTCACAAAATCAAAGAAGAAGTAGGGAACAAGCTCAACAGCTACAGCAAAAAACCACGACAATTGAGAAGAAGAATTTTCTAGACAGAAACATGCAAACCCAAGAATTAAAAGCTAAACAAGAGAAGCATTTAAGAAATGAAGTAACTACCCCAGTTAACGGTAATAAAATTAAGACATACACCTTTAAGGACTTCATCATTACGAGCCCAATTAAAAACTTGGATCTTCACATGTTTACCATTTTTTTTACTCGGGCAGAACCATCTTCAAAGACAATAGCGTTCCTAAACTTCCACAATGTCCAACATATGGCTGGAGGAATCAAAGGCCAAAGCGTTTTACCTATAAGATGAACTAGTTTACATCTCCCATCTTTAATATTGCATCGATACAAATCGGAAGCGCCCAAAAAAGATCCATTCCCGAAATAAAGTGGTCCCATATTTGAGAAGAGAACTTATAATGAAACAAAAGATGTGAGACTGATGCGGAACAACACAATAAGCAACCATTTACTAGGAGCTTATCTCTCTTATAAAGATAATCTATAGCGACTAAACGTTTATGAAAAACCAACCAAAGGAAGAAACCAATTTTATGTGGCCAGCGTCTTGACCAGATTCTTAAATTTAGAGAAGCATGATCATTTTCTTTCTCCAAAGCAGCATAACAGGATTTAACGGTAAATTTTCCCGTCTTATTAAGATCTCATTTAACCATGTCAGCGGTGTCCGAACCCAGACACGAGGAAATGCTAGCTTCGGTGTTCGTTGCATGGCTGAGGAAAAACAACCACAACAACCAATGACAACCAGTAGTTCCACTCCACCACCACCAGCAGCATCACAGACTCCAATTGCAACTCCTACTTTTCCACCACGGCGTGCTGCACCAAAGGTATGTCGCACAAATTATACATATGTCATAATAATTTAATCTCTGTAACTTGATGCATACCATGTTCTGGTTAAGCTAATGAAAATGTTTTTATTTGATGATGCGCAGAAGATGAGCACAAAGTTTGGCGATTTATTAGCATTCAGTGGTCCAGCACCGGAGAGAATTAACGGTAGACTTGCCATGATTGGGTTTGTTGCTGCTATGGGAGTAGAGCTTGCAAGAGGTACCGACGTCGCAGCACAATTGGCAGATGGGGGACTTCCATGGTTTGTGATAACTAGTGTTGTGCTATCAGTGGCCTCTCTTATACCATTGTCTCAAGGTGTCAGTGTTGAATCAAAGTCGGACGGTTTGATGTCTTCAAGTGCTGAAATGTGGAACGGCAGAGTTACAATGTTGGGTTTGGTCGCATTAGTGCTTACTGAGGTTGCAAAAGGTGGAGCTCTAATTTAATTTTTAATTTACTCATTCCTGTATTCCTACTTGGTGTTTTACAAATTTAATCTAACTAGGCCATGTAAATGTTTTTGATCAATACATATATGAAAGGGAGAAAAATTTTAAAAGAAAAATTGCACTTGTTCATTTTAACCAACAACTATACTGAGATGTTAGTTCATTTATGTCTGGGAGGATTTTCTTTGAGCATATATAGAGCCCGCTTTCTTGTCAGGTTACCACACTGCTATTGGCAGTGGTGGCACCGTTATAAATACCTTGCAAATTTTCTTCTAGAATAAGTTTAAGATTTTGGTGGTGGCTGGAGGCTGGAGCACCCTCAGCCAATTCCTAAGTTCTGTGATCGGTGGTAATTGCCCATTCACACCTGACACCACTGTTAGAATGTAAAATGATTGATTAATTGTCCATTTTCGGGAGAACGATTTTTTAGGGACCATGATTTTTTTGGGATCATGGTCTTATTAGGCCAACTTCCCTATACTTATAAGGGGTGTCCCAAAGTTAGGTAAATACCCATTTACCCTTTACTTTAATTTAAATTAAAACTAACTTCATAACTATATAAATCTAATCATATACTCCTACATCTAATCTAAATGAATTTATTAACCAAAATCAAAATCAAATCAAAATCAAAAGAGCAATCGAAAAATTTTAATTTTGAAAAAAAAATTATTCTCTTGTTCTTCTCTCTTTCCTTGACGTTCCTCGTTCGATTGAAAAACTCATCAGTCTTTTTAATTCGTTTTTGGATAGGAAAATTGAGTAGAAATCATCAAAATATGGTTTAAATGGATATTAAAAAGGCATGTTCGGTTAGGAATAGTTTTAAAAAAACTAGTTTTGTAACCGAACATTCTGAAACCAAGAACACGAAGAACACTTCGGCTATCACGAATTTAATTTTTCATAACCGAACTCCGAGTTCGATTGGTTCGCAAAAAAATCTAAAACTAGTTAGTAACCGAACTCTACCCATAATACAAAAAGGAAAAAAAAATGTAACCGAACTGTGTTATTTTTCCTACTATGTTGAGTTATGATATAACCGAACTTTACCTACCTTGTTCGGTTGGTTCGCAAAAATTTCTAAAACTATCTAGTAACCGAACTCTACTTATATTCCAAAAATAATTTTTTTTCCAATGTAACCGAACTGTGTTATTTTGCCTACTATGTTGAGTTTCAATTTAACCGAACTTGTTCCACTATGTTCGGTTTGTTCGCAAAAAATATTGACAAACCGAACTCTTCACTAATTCCATACATGTGGAGTTCAGTTAGATATGTTGTTGGGTTAAAGTTTGCGAACAACCGAACATTACTCTGTAAGTCCTATAAACAATGTTCGGTAACCTGCGTGTATGGAAAAGGTAACCGAACAACTAAAAACCTCCATTAAAGAACGAGTTCGGTAACCTGCGTATATGGAAAAGGTAACCGAACTACACTTTCAGATGAGTTCGGTAACCTGTTCTTCACATAAGGTAACCGAACAAGCCCAAATCTACCCTAAAAATTTACAGTTTTTTGAAAATTTGGAGCAATTCAACCAACATTATCTAAGTTTGAAACATACCTGGGTACCCAAATACTCTTCCTTCGGTTGTGGTTGGTAAAATCCTTTGTTTTTCATGTTTTCCTTCTTCATCTTCTCCGACTTTACTCTCTCAATAATTCTGCTTCTTTTTTAAAAAAAAGCCATCTGATTTTTTAATCTCATTAATTATCTTTAACTTAATCATTTTAGTAATCACTACGCTAACTATTATTAACACTAACTAATCATTACCAAAAAATTAATCAAGAGGGTAATTTAGGTATTAATATAAATATCTAAATAAGGGGTGACCTATAATTACTTCTAATGTCTTTACCCAAAATAAAAACATGGTCCCCCAAAATAACCATGGTCCCCAAAAAACCGTTCTTTCCGGATATGTGAGTTCTTTGCCGGGGCCTAAACCCTCTAGCCTGGTATATCACCCAATACTCTTAGAATAAAGCCCACTTCTTCTTTGTGCCAAAAGATTGAAAGTACCCGCATATTCGTTATCAATCGAAATTTTATTTGACAGGTAAAAAATGGAGCCAATGCAAATATCTGGGAAGACAGTTGGATACCCAATTCAGATATAATACCTAAATCAACTAATAAAGATGAGTCGTTGCCTCAGAAAGTTCAAGATCTAATAACTACCCAGAGAAACTGGGACAATTCGAAACTAGATTACTTATTCTCAGTAGAAACTAAAAGCAAAATTCTAGCTTTATCTCCTAATCGTAAAGAAAATAATAAAATTAGATGGAAACATCGCTCTTCGGGGAATTTTTCAGCAAAAAATATTTACAAATGATGGAAATGTTAATTTTCCTTGGAAAAAATTGTGGAAGTTGTAAGTAATTCCAATAATCAAGCTGTCAAATGTGTAATTCTCAAGCCCAAAAAACGGAGCAACACCTTTTTAGGTCTTGCCCATTTGCTAGATCAATATGGTTTGGGTGTTCCTTAGACGCGGTTAATACTCAAATAATAACTGACCCGATAAACACATGGGTAGAAAGTTGGATCTCCAACCCAAGGTATACACAATTTGCAGATAAAATTGCAACTATTCTTTGGTTCATATCGAAACACAGATGTTCAGTTATTTTTGAAAAATTAAAACCGGACCCAACAAACCTGATTGAACAAATAAAGAAGTTTCTTCAATTGAACAACACAAAAGACAGATTGCCAAGCACTCACCAGCAGAAGGAAAAAATAGTTAAATCATCGTGGACTTCTTTGAATTCAGACCGGATAATTTTTATTGACGTTTCTTTAAAGATAGAAGATTTGTCTATGGGATATGCCTTCTTACTTTTCAGTAGATCAATATGAATTCATGCATATCTCAGCAGGGTCAGACTGGGCTTCTTCGGCTTTTCATGCAGAAGCAAAACCTTATTAAAGGCAAGTAAATGGCTAGCAGAAAAACTTTATCTAGTGTTTCAATAGTTACAGATTGCAGACTTCTAGCTGATACACTTGGTATGGACCTTACATCATTAAGGAGATAGTTGGAACAGGAGCTTATAGATTAATGGATCCAGAAGGTAGAGATGTTGGTCATAGACTTGACAAACCATGGAACAGGTTGTACTTAAAAAAATATTATCCATAAGAAGCTTTGAGAAGTTATGGATTCTGAAAGAATAATTGCAAGATTATTCATATCAAAACAAGATCATGATGTGCGAAATTTTCGCAGAGATAATCACAGAACCATGACATAAAAGAAAGGGGCGATCCTTTATGGCGTACACCTTAGTTCACGAATAAAATTTCGCAAGAGGAAAATGTAAGACCTAAAGTACGTCATATTAGGGGGTACCTGTTGCATGGCTCAGGGAAAGGATACACCGCCACCGGAACCTGAGTCATGGATATTTGGGGTCAATAAAGCCCATCCGGGAGAGGCACCTTGGATTCTCAGCTTAAGCATATGACTTAGCTTGGGAGACTAAGGTAATAAGGACTCTCCCAAGGAGTGCATATCTGATCAAGGCGCCGAGGTACACGGTTGAGTCAAGAGTGCCAGGGGCGTTTGAAGCGTACCTTGCCATTCTTGACAAGTCTTGGCTTATACTGCACTCGGCCTGAAGAAAACCCCACTTAGGGTGCAGTCTCGTAACCATAAGCCCTATAGGGAAAAGGAATAAGAGGGTGCGAAAACAATTGGTTGTTGTTAAGACTGGATGGGAGGAGCTAACCTTGTATGGTAGAAGTACGCCTCCTTGAAGTGGCACCCAGGGGGGATATAAGGGGGGCACCCTCCATTAGGGAGCTGATAAGTGTCTTAAGACGCAAATTTCATGAGGCTTTTTACTCGCAAGGGTATTAAGGCTTGTCATATTTGTGCAAAAATCCTGAAGAGGCAATAATACAAAAGAAAAAGATAAGACGAGATCAATGGGTTTTCGCATTAAAGTGCGAAGACGTCCTGCGATTTCGTCGCAAGACGGCAATGTCATGGGGCTTTATTTTCGCAAGAATATTTAGGCCTGTCATATTGTCGCAACATTCCTGAAGAGGCCATAATACAAAAGAAAAAGTTAAGGCAAGATCAATGGGTTTTTGCATGAAAGTGCAAGGACGTCCTGCGATTTTGTCGCAATGACAAGAGGTGGCATAATAAGACCTTTAATTAGGAAGGAAAAATAAGACCACATGACAAAACAAAATATTTATAAGTATTCATAACAGATTATTTTTCGCAAGAAAGATAATGAGAGGAAAGTATGGGTATCAATAAACAAGAAGCATTATCTTTCTCACCAGCAAAATACTAAAAGGGAAAATTGATTCCAAAGTTGGTTGAAGAATATTATTCGCAAAAAGTAATAAAGATAAGACAATTCAAGAAGATAGAACTAGATAAGAAGCTCATGCTTGAATATTAATTCCAGTAGAAGGAGATAATAGACGTTCTTCGCCAATGTTCTCATTATCGCAAGCCTCTCCTTCATTTCATATCTGATCTTCGCCTTGATTAGCGCCTTGATTATCGCCAGCAAGTACTTCTTCAGAAGAGATTCTTTTTCATTCTCATTTTGATTAACACCAGTAGATGCTTCCTTAGAAGGAATTTCTTCTTCATATTCCAAGAGATTATCCTCTGCACCACTTTCATAATCATAATCACTATCAGCAGGACGAGGAACTTCATCATCATCTACTTCCAAAGGTTCGATTGATGTAGGAGGAAGATATTTAGACAATAAAATATCATTTACAAGGACTTCAGCCAGGAGATGAACTTGACGAAGAAGTGCTCTCTGATGATTCCTATCTTGAAAATCCTTAAAATACGCAAGATAATCAAGTCTTCTTTCTGCTCGGTCGCGAGAACCAATAAGGGCAGAGACGAGCAATGCATTTTCTTTGCGAATTTTGGCATATTTAGCCTCCAAAACAGAAATGGAGGAATGAAGATTCTTCTCAGACTCTGCGAAAGGTAGAATACAAAATTTCAATAAGACGAAGAACTCAAAAAGATATGACAAAGAAAAGATAGTTAAGGCAGTCAAACTATTATGACTACCTTCCTTTTGCGAAATAAGGTGTTGAATCAAGGTCAGACAACTATTTTCCCAACGGTCCATTGCGTCATCAAATTTATCTCCAACTAAACCTTTAAGTCGAGACTGAAGATTTTTCTCTTTAGAAATAAGAAAGGCATTTTTCTTCGCAAGAGAAGAATAAGATTCTTCTAATTTGGAATATTGTTCTTTAAGTTGATTCGCCTTTACACTTAAAGTTATTATACCTTGAATGAGTTTATCTCTTTCAGCGATAGATGACTTTGTTACTTCTTTAAGTTCATTTCTCAATGAGCGAAGAGATTGCTCTTGGTCATCACATACTTTCTGAAGAATGCTAAGTTGTTGCGAAGATATTGCCATCTTGTTTAAACAAGTTCGCTTCTCTTGAGATAAGGTTTTATTCTCATCTTATAAAGTTTACATCCCTAAATTAGCTTTATTTAAAGAATAAGAAAGGCGAGATACTTCATTACTTAATAAATCTTGCCTCTGAACTAATTGGGTATTTTCATTGGTAAGATTATTTATATGATCAAGAGAATATGAATAGAGGTTATCTAATTGGTTATATTGATCCATCAAATTTTTTTTATCAACACGGGCTTCTTCAACAGCAGATTCAAATTGATATCTCTCCATTATTCGTTTCTGGTTTAAGGCTTAACATGCGAAAGAGGGATTTCAAGGATAATTAAATATGGGAAGGATAAAACCATTAAAAAGGAAAATTGAAGACACAGATAAGAAAATCATACCTCTCAATTCATCATTCTTCTTGCGAAGGTTGTCACGATCCAACAAAACATTCTGAAGCTTTTGATTTTCGAGACGAAAAGCATTGCACTCTTTTTCAAAAGCTGTTTGCGAAGCAGCTCTGTCAGAACCGAAATACCTACTCATAATTTCGCACATACTAGATTTGACAGGATCAATGGAAGTCTTATTACCATCATCCAGGACCTCAGACAAAACTTTGAAAGCAATATCTATTCCTTCCACGGTTTCTTTCGAAAAGGGAAGAGACTCAGGTAGAGAACTGGCAATGATACAAGGTTGAGAAATATTATCAATAGGAAGAGAAGAAGTTTCATTTACAGAGGGATTAATAATGGCATCTGAAGAAATGAAGTCTGAGGCAGCTTTTTCGCGAATTGAAGATGATGGTTTATCTTGCGAAGATGTCGCAGGAGATTTAGAAGACATAAGTAAGTGGAATGGAACAGAAGTTTCAACAGTTTTAAGGTGGCGAGATTTCTTGAGAGGTTTATTGACATCCTTATCACCCTGCGAATTACAATCTAGATAAGAAACAGAGGCAACAATATTGTTATTAAAAAAGGATAATGTTTCTTACTACCTTCTGATTCGCAGACTTTCTTTTATGCGCAACAATCTTATGTTGCGGTTTGGGAATATTAGGGTTCTGAACCGTAAATTTAGTGTTGGAGGCGCTTTTGCTGAAATAACAACAGTATGGGAATCACATAAACAACATCAAATAAGGCAGTAAACAAGATCAATTTCAGCAAAACCCATAAAGAAGAAAAAAGAAAACTAACCTTGATGAATCCATGGAAAACACTAGCAGGAAGATTATTTCGAAGAAAATTACGAATGATGAAGATCTTCAGAGGAAATAGTATGAAGATGAAGAAGAATTTAAAAAGACTGAAGAAGAAAGAAGAAAAGTTGCAATAACGGAATTTTCAGAAGAACGATGAAGTTGCAGAGGAAATAAAAAGAAAGAAAAAGAGAATGATAAAGAGTATATATAGAGGGAATTTTTCCTCGAGACGATAAAACACGATTAATACGGAAAGATATAAGCGGTTAAAAAGCAGCGGTTACAAAAGATGTGTCAAGAAACAGATGGAAGAAAGAATACGTATGATAAATGCAGAATATGAAGAGATGAACAACTGCGGCATTTCTCACATCATTCTCTACTTTGCAGAGAAGATATGAGAAGAGGCAAGATGTAAGATCAGAATCTCGCAGCAATAATATTTCAGCGAAATTATCAACAACACAACAGCGTCGCAGAACAATTTCAGAAACGATATAATAAACAATGTCAGCTAAAATCATGAGAAAGATGTGACGATCCTGCGAAAATTAGAGAGTTTGCGAGATTAACATTTGTAAGGTTGCGAGAATGTCGCAAGCCATATCCGAAAATAAAGGACAGATTAGCTGTCATCCACTATGTATTTCCCTATAAATAGTCGTTCAGCTGTGAGGAAAGGGAAAGAGATATTTTTTGAGTAAGAAATAAGTAAATAAGAGAGAGAAAGTCTAGAGCAGAGGTTATTCTTGATTCTTTTATCTTTTCTTGTAAGAATATTCAAAGATTCATCAATAAAATTAAGTTTGTAAATCTAAAAATGAGTTGAATATTAATGAAATCATATGAGGGGTGTAGTATAGGATTTCCTTCAACTACATAATCCATATTAACCCTTAGATGAAAACCTGATTTAGATTCAAGCTAATATTTCTCAACCGTTAGATCGAAAACTTAGCTTGTCATCTATATGTTCTGTTTGGAACAGAGAGTCACTACCAGATTCATCATCATCAGCAAATAATCTTTGACATTCAAGAAATCTCAATCTTTGTTCCAAACTAGGCGGTGTGTGTTTGTAATACTTCTCATATATCTCTAGAGGAGATTCTTCACTTACCTCATGTAGAGTAGAAACTCCATACCACTGCCTACGCATATATTCAGCAAGCGTCATCTCAAATGAGGTTTCCTGATAATTTGACTTTCTACGCATATATTCCGCCAGCGTCATCGTAGCTGACGTCTCCTCAGAAGAAGTCATCATTCTCAAAAAGTCCCTGAAAAGAAATACAAAAAGAAACGCATAAAAAGGAAAAAAAAATCTAAAATGAAATGAAAATACTGTAAAAAAATAAACCTAAAAAATTAATCTAAAAACAAATTTGTGTCGGCGGCGCCAAAATGATAATGTTTTTGATTGTCGTTGTTATAATAAGGATTCAAACTCTAATACTTGTGAAGACTAAATTTAAAGGTTTAAATAAAATAATAAATAAAAGAGAGATTCATTGGGATTAGGATTCCACCGAATTCACAACACATGGTTCAATTTATTTATTCTCAACAATTAAAGTTCAATAAATTAATAAAACATCGACTCTTGTTTTGCCAAAGTAGATCCTCAAAACATTAGTTATAAATCGTAAGCATGGGACATCAAACATCTAAGCAATCATGACCCATCTAATAAAATGATAACTAATTAATTCGAATCATAAATCAATTTAAAATAAGTGCAAAAGTCACAAATTCACCCATGTGTGAAGTTCGGCTTCCTCCGTCGACCCAATGTTGGGGTTTAGCTTCTCATAATGAAAACACACTCAAAAAATATAATTAATAGCTCAAATGGTGTTTACAATGGTGAAAATGAAGAAAAATTGAACGCAACAATTTTTCTCTACCAAAACTCCCCCTCTTTTTCTCCTGTTTGGTCCTATTAGCACCATATTTATACACAACAATCCATTACTCAGACATCTTTTCAAAATATTCTTCCATAACTCCACCAGATCTTCTCTTTGATGAAAGATATCTCAGGAATAATTTCTTTCTCCATTATCACACATCTTCCTCTATTTGCTAGAATAAAATCCTGGGGATATTATTATTTTTTTATTTATAAATAAAACCACAGATTTTCTTTCTCCTTTTCAATAAAAACAAACTCATCAATATATTATCTCTTTTAACTTCAAGATATGAAAACTTCTTGTGTAATAGGAAACAAGATATCTTTGCCTTAAATCTTTGAGATCTCCCATAAATTATGTGAATCTATTTCAAATGAAGAAGAAGAGGGTGCCTCTATCCATTTGTTCATTTGTTGGGTGTCTTTAACAAGTTGGGTGACCGTATCTGAAATGATGGGTGCCTTTATCAGTTCCTCTGGCTGGTTTTAACACTTTTTTCGATCTAATTTTCCAAAAGAGCTTATTTCCTTGAAAAGACTTAAAACAAGTTTATTAGTGATAAAATGAGTCCCAGCTAATGTATTTATGGGTGAAAATTCGTCGCACTTTCGTGCTTATCAAACTCCCCCACACTTACATTTTGCTAGTCCTCGAGCAAAACAGAAAAATTGACTCGTTACACAGCTGGTCATATAACAAGATAGAGAGAGAGACCCGCTACACAGCTGGTCATAATTTATTTATTTTTTTTAAAGACCCGCTACACAGCTGGCCGTAACATGTAAGAAAAAATGGAAAGACCCGCTACACGGCTGGTCATATAATAAGATAGAGAGAAAGAGACCCGCTACACAGCTGGTCATAACCCTAACAACTACATTTTTTTTATATACCCGCTCAACAGCTGGTCATAAACTACCTACAAACCTTCAATAGACTCGCTCAACAGCTGATCATGATTTGCAATGAAACTCCTGAAACGCTAAAGTAAAAAGTTAACCACTCCCCCACACTTAAACATTACACTGTCCTCAATGTAATTGAGTCATCCAACGCAAAACTTAAGATGAGAAATTCATAATGGAAAAAGTAAACACAATATAAAAATAAATAAGATAAAAGTACACCTAATGGAATATACAAAAAGGATCCCTAAAAATTTACAGTCTGAAAATTTGGGGATCAACCCAAAATACAGTATATTTACAAACGACAACTTCACAATTATGCTATGAAAATATGGTGACATTGAAACTGTCAAAAACCAAGATTTACCCCTAAACCAAGTTTTTACTACACAAGGAAGTGCGTAAAGAACAAAATATGGGGATTCTATTGAGACTGGGGAAATATCAATTGATTCATGCACGATATCAGGAATAGGCAAGTCCTCTGGGTACTTAGATGCAAATTAATCCAACAATACTTTAGAAGCACACAATTCTAACCCTAAATTAGGAAACTTTTGGAAGTCTAGGGGTCTAGAAACAACCTCTAAGTCGGGTGAATGATCTTGTGAGGTATATTCATCTATGAAATTAGGCAAATCATCCATATAATCATCCACATGGTCATCTATATGTTCTGTTTGGAACAGAGAGTCACTACCAGATTCATCATCATCAGCAAATAATCTTTTACATTCAAGAACTCTCAATCTTTGTTCCAAACTAGGCGGTGTGTGTTTGTAATACTTCTCATATATCTCTAGAGGAGATTCTTCACTTACCTCATGTAGAGTAGAAACTCCATACCATTGCCTATGCATATATTCAGCAAGCGTCATCTCAGATGAGGTTTCCTGATAATTTGACTTTCTACGCATATATTCCGCCAGCGTCATCGTAGGTGACGTCTCCTCAGAAGAAGTCATCATTCTCAAAAAGTCCCTAAAAAGAAATACAAAAAGAAACGCATAAAAAGGAAAAAAAATCTAAAATGAAATGAAAATACTATACTAAATAAAAATAAATAAACCTAAAAAGTTAATCTAAAAACAAATCCGTGTCGGCGGCGCCAAAATGATAATGTTTTTGATTGTCGTTGTTGTAATAAGGATTCAAACTCTAAGACTTGTGAAGACTAAATTTAAAGGTTTAAATAAAATAATAAATAAAAGAGAGATTCATTGGGACTATGATCCACCGAATTCATAACACATGGTTCAATTTATTTATTCTCAACAATTAAAGTTCAATAAATTAATAAAACATCGACTCTTGTTTTTCCAAAGTAGATCCTCAATACATTAGTTATAAATCGTAAGCATGGGACATCAAACATCTAAGCAAGTATGACCCATCTAATAAAATGATAACTAATTAATTCGAATCATAAATCAATTTAAAAAGTGCAAAAGTCATACAGAAAATAATACAAACTCACCCATGTGTGAAGTTCGGCTTCCTCCGTCGACCCAATGTTGGGGTTTAGCTTCTCATGATGAAAACACACTCAAAAAATATAATTAATAGCTCAAATGGTGTTTACAATGGTGAAAATGAAGAAAAATTAAACGCAACAATTTTACTCTACCAAAACTCCCCCCTCTTTTTCTCCTGTTTGGTCCTATTAGCACGCTATTTATACACAACAACCCATTACTCAAACATCTTTTCAAAATATTCTTCCGTGACTCCACCAGATCTTCTCTTTGATGAAAGATATCTCAGGAATAATTTCTTTCTCCATTATCACACATCTTCCTCTATTTGCTAGAATAAAATCCTGGGGATATTATTATTTTTTTATTTATAAATAAAACCACAGATTTTCTTTCTTCTTTTCAATAAAAACAAACTCATCAATATATTATCTCTTTTAACTTCAAGATATGAAAACTTCTTGTATAATAGGAAACAAGATATCTTTGCCTTAAATCTTTGAGATCTCCCATAAATTATGTTAATCTGTTTCAAATGAAGAAGAAGAGGGTGCCTCTATCCATTTGTTCATTTGTTGGGTGTCTTTAACAAGTTGGGTGACTGTATCTGAAATGATGGGTGCCTTTATCAGTTCTTCTGGCTGCTTTTAACACTTTTTTCGATCTATTTTTCCAAAAGAGCTTATTTCCTTGAAAATAATTAAAACAAGTTTATTAGTGATAAAATGAGTCCCAGCTAATGTATTTTTTATCGGTGAAAATGCGTCGCACTTTCGTGCTTATCAGGAAGTTAGTACCGGTAAGAAGTAGTGGGTGTAAACTAACCAGTTTCCTCCATGATGGGAACGTGGTCTCTGGCATTTACACATAGTTCCACTTCTCCATTACTCAATCACTCCCACTTTCTACGAGACCAGGGTGCGTTCAATATGACTTGTATAAATAGGTTTTACCTATTTCGACCAAACAACAAGTTTGGTTAGAACAACACAGTATCCAGAAAAACACCAAAGAACTGATAGCTTTCATTCCACAAGCCAGTTCCAAAATTATGATACAAGTCATAAACTAGCCACACCTTCAGAATTAACCATTCTGGTCTCAACACCTTCTTCGCTTCCCTCCCTAAGACCAACCCTTCTCCTTCACTTTGTGACCGAAGCAAGATTGGAACGACCATTTCTTGGTTTAGGCCAGGATTGTACAGATTGATCTCTCGAATCTAAAGTACTCCCGTGCAGTGCATTTGTTTTAGGTTTAGATTTGTTTCTCATCCACACACCCAAATTTACCAAAACCAGCAGAAACAGTTTTTACCCACAAACAGTCCCATCTGTTGTTGCTGCTGGAGGCCTAATTCTTTTGTGGAAAGATGGCTTCTCAGTATAAATTGTTGGCTCCACTAGTAACATGATTCATGCTATAGTGTCCAATGACCCTAGTAAAGGGGAATGGTTTATTTCTTGTACATATGGTACTCTATATAAAACAGATCAAAAAGAACAATGGTTTTATATAAAGGATCTTAGTAAATCTGTTATTATTCCTTGGGTATTTTAGGTGATCTTAACATCACTATGAGCACTGAAGATAGAAACCATACTAATTCTTCTACTACTTCTCCTGAAATTCTTGAGCTTATAAAAGACTCATATTTATATGATCTAGGGTTCAATGGTTGTCCTTATACTTGGACCAGTAATAAACATGGCACTGGAAAGTATAAATCTAGACTTGATAGGTATTTAATTAACATTCTTTGGTCAATAGATTATCCTAATGCTATTCTGTCCTATCTCCCCCAAAGAGGCTCTGATCAAACTCCAATTTTATTAGAGTTACACAAGGAAAGTCTAGTTAAAGGTAGAAACTGGAAATTCTTTGAATATTGGTTAAAAAATGAAACTTGTCATGATGAAATTAAGAAAGCTTGGTCTGCTTGTTATTCTGGTTCAAATGCTTTTTTTTTCTAACAAGTTATCTCACACTAGATATATCTTGTCTAAGTGGAGTAAAACTACTTTTGGTAACATACAAAGAAGAATCTCAGATTTGCAGCAAAATATCTCTCAGCTCCAAGCTACAGATATAGATGGTAACAAAACAACTGCAGTTATAGATCTTGAAAAAGATATCCGTGAATTAACTAATATGTTAGAAAGTTCAAATAGACAAAAGTCAAGGGATTTATACTTCAATGAAATGGACAGGAATTCAAAATACTTTTACATCAGGGTTAACAGAAGAAGAGCGCGTAATAGAATTGATGCTTTACTTGCAACAGATGGTTCTTGGTGTAGGGATAGAGAATCCCTGGAAGTTCTTCTAAAAAATCATTTTATGAATATCATGACAACCTCTCATCCTTCCAATAGTGCAGATTTCTTAAATATATTCCTTTTTGTATATCAGAGGAAGACAATGAAGAGTTAGAAGCCATCCCAACTGAGCAAGAAATATATAATGCTTTGATGACTATGGATCCGTGGACATCTCCAGGTCCAGATGGTTTTCCACCTGGTTTTTATCAGACACAATGGCAGATTGTTAAAGATGATGTTTGTAAAACTATCAAGTCTTTTTTCTATTCAGGTTTCCTCTTGAAGCAACTGAACAAAACTAAAGTATCTTTGATTCCTAAAATACAATCTCTACACAGTCCGGAGGATTTTAGACCAATTGCATTGTGTAACACATTGTACAAGATAATTTCTAAAGTTATTGCTCTAAGAATGAAGAAACACATCTCAAGTATAATCTCTCCTATGCAAGTTGCTTACGTACCGGGAAGATTGATTTCTGAAAATGTATGTTTAGTACAAGAAATTGTTCAGGCAATGAAGAAGAAAGAAGGAAAAGGAGGTAACTTAGCATTAAAAATGGACATGTCTAAAGCCTTTGACAGGCTAAAATTGAGTTTTCTAACTGATATTTTAAAGAAGTTTGGTTTTAGCAGTAAATTCTGCCAACTGATCTCTCAGTGCATTTCTACTACTGAAATTGAAGTTCTCATCAATGGTTATACTTCAACACCTTTCCATCCAACTCGTGGGATTCGTCAGAGTGATCCATTATCACCATATTTATTCATCTTAGCTATGGAAAGTTTTTCTAGATTTCTGGCTCATTGTGAAAAACATGAAAAACTCACATGGGTGAAAATTTCTCGTTCTGCACCTAAAATAAACCACTTAGTATTTGCGGATGATTGCATACTTTTTTGCAAGGCTAATACTTCTCAAATAACCAAATTATTGCAGGTTATCAATGAATTCAGTATCTGTTCTGGACAACTCATCAACTTTAGCAAGTTTGCAGTTTATTTTAGTGGTAATATGGATCCATCTGATTGCCGGGATATCAGTGGTTTACTTCAGGTTCGTCAACTGGATATCAAAGAAGAAAAATATCTGGGACTCCCCTTTTTTGTTGGAAGGAATAAGAAAATACCCTTTTCCGTTCTTGTTGATAAGATGGATTATAAATACTCTAAGTGGAATGCCAACAACATGTCAGAGGCATCTAGAAGTGTGATGATACGAAATGTTACCAATGTCATTCCCATGTATATCTTCAAGTTACCTGATGTCACCATCAATAAGATGAGATCTTCTCAGCAAGCTTTCTGGCGAAATAAAAAGTCTAACAAATGTAGATATATAGTTACTTGGAAGAGAACAAGTAAACCAAAAGAAGAGGGGGGTTTGGGTTTTTGTGATATGAAGACTTTCAATAGAGCTCTTCTTGCAAAGTCAGCATGGAAACTCTGCACTGATAAATCTAGTATCATGGATAAATTTCGTCAAGAAAAATATTATCCAGATGGAGATGTTTTTGAAATTAAAAAGAAGTACAACTCCACCTGGTCATGGAGAAGTATTAGTTCTGTTCAAAAATATAGTTGTTGGAATTTGGGCAATGGTGAAATTATCCTCATATGGAAACATCGTTGGATTCCAGAGTTGCAAGCTCCTCCACAAACTAAACATGGTTGTATGATCAGTGCAAATTTTACCCAAGTGAATCAGTTATTTATACAAAACTCTACAACATGGGATATTAATCTTCTTAATGTTCTTTTCGAAGCAAATACGGTGAGCTGCATGCATTATTGGTCTCTCTATCCATACAAATCAGACACATAATCTTATATGGTTGCTCGAGAAGAATTGTGACTTCACTGTCAAGTCTTGATATAGAAAGATGTATGAAGAATCATATTCGCACCAATCGGTGGGCCCCATAATGCAAAAGATCTATAAAATACTGTGGAAACTCCCTAATCTTCCTAGGGTTTGTCAATTTATGTTGAAAACTTCTTCGAATCTTCTCGCTACCAGAGATGCTCTAGGCCCTGCCATTGTTGGATCAGATGATTCGTGTCCCTTTTGTGGTCTCCATCAAGAAACTGCACCTCATGTTTTAATGAACTGTAACACCTCCAGAGCATTTTGGTTTGCCACCATTAGTTGGGTATCTGGTAATCATATTAGTCTCACAAATTGGATTTGCAGCTAGTTTGATAGTCTACACAACAATCAAATCACTGAACAAGACTTGGTTAAACGTGCTATTGTAGCTTGGAATATCTGGTCAGCCAGATGCGATAAAGTATTCCAAAATAAAGATGTGAACATTGATTAGATCATTAGTTCCTGCAGAGTGTGTTTTAAAGATCATGCGATTACCCAGAATACACAACTGACTAGGAAAAATAGTGTGAATAAAGAGATTGATCACTGGAATCCCCCTCCTATTGACTTTCTTACTATTAACAGTGATATCTCTTTTCAATCTGCAAATAATCTTGGTGGCATTGGTCTAATTGTGCACAATTTTGCAGGAATTCAACAAGAAGAAAAATGCATCCATCTGAAGGATGTCAGGAGCGCGGAGCAGGCTGAAGGTCTGGGACCTTGGGAAGCAGTGCAATGGGCTAAAGAACAAAAGTTATCCAGGGTGATCTTTGAGCTTGACGCGAAGTTCGTAGTAGATATAGTCAATAAACATCAAGGAGTTATTTATTGGAGGTTGAAAAACTTGAACAAGGATATCAAATAGTATTTTAAATCTTTCACGTCTTGGAAACTTTGTTATGTTCCAAAAAAAGGAACAAGGTTGCTGACATTCTTTCAAAATTGGCTAGAGTAGATGGTGTTACCAATTCTTGGGTATTAACCCACCAGAAATTAGTTTGCATCAGTTAGCTGAAGATGCTAAGAATGTAACTCTTTAATATGAGATCTAATAAAATTCTTTTATTGCTTCAAAAAGAAAAAGGCAAAAAAAAAACCATGAAACATAAAGAGGGTTACAGTGGTAATATGACTGTAAAAGTAGATCTTTCTAAGGCTTTTAATAGGTTAGAATAACCTTTTTTAATTGTTATTTTGGAAACTTGGTTTGAATACATCTGTTGATACTTTTGTTAAATGCTGAAACTAATCACATAATTTCAGGTGTTAAGGAAGCTAGAAATGCTCCAGGTATTACTCATCTCAAGTTTGTCGATGATATTATTAGATTTACTAAATGATACGCATAATATTATTGTTATAATGAATGTTTTAGATCAATTTGGTAAAGTTTCGGGTCAAATGCTGAATTTAGATAAATCTAGTGTTTATTTCGGTCATAATATTAGTCTTAGTGCTAGACATGACATTGTCAAAGAACTCAAAATGACTGAGATGAAGGATATAAAAAAATATCTTGGTATTAATATCTTGATTGGTAGAAACAAAACCAAAGCTTGTAAGACAATAATTCATTCTTTTGATTCCAAGCTTAAAACTTGGAAAGGTAAAACCATGAACTAATCTGCTAGAATACTATGGTTAAGCATGTCCTAAATGCTTTACCAACTCATCAAATGGGTAGTTTTAGGAATATGATTGACCAAATGGACTATATTCAGAAACAATTTTGGTGGGGTCACTAGAATAATAAGGGTCTTTGCTGGATAAGTTGGAATAAGCTTAGTATCCCTAAGGCTTTGGGGGGTCTTGGCTTAGGAATCTTGAACACTTTAATACTACTTTATTGACTAAACTTGCTTGTAAAGCTTGCAGTGATGAGGACGCTCTCTGCATGCAAGTTGTTAGAGCTAAATATGAAAAAAGGAAGTTTACTTCACTTAAGTAAACTCAAGGATGATTGTTCTTGCTTTGGAGGAGCATTTATGATGGCTTAAGGTGGTTCAACAAAACTCAATGTGGGATGTTAACTGTGGTACTAAAATAAACTTTTGGATAGATTGTTGGATTATTGGTTATAATAATCCACTTGTTCTAATTATTGGTTTTTCTAGCCTTCTTATAATTTTGTTTTTGATCTTTTCCTATATGACACTAGAGTTTGGAATATTAAACTCATCAACTCTATATTTAATGAAGATACTTCCAGTGTTATCCTTAGAATGAGTATTCCTTCAACTTGTGAGAATTATCTTATTTGGAAACTGGATATGAGAGGTAAATTTTCAGTGAAGAGTGTTTATAATACTTTGTGTTCTAATTATGTCAATAGTACTATAAGTGGAGTACTACTTCTAGAGATGTTTGGAAACAACTTTGGAATATTAGGGTTCCTCGTAGGATTCAACTATTTATTATGAAATACTTAAAAGATGTTGTGCATACTAGAGGAAACTACAAGATACAAGAATGATATTGAAATAGATTACAGTTTCTGCAATAATAACATAGAAACAACAAAACATCTTTTTGGTGAATGTGCTTATGCTAGATTAATATGGTTGGATGTGGATGTGAATATCTCTGCTTCTACACGGATTTTTAATTCCTTATAAGAATGAGTGACAAGTTGGTTCACTGATAGTGATAAGCATCTGTCTGATAATGTTATTAATTCTGAAAGCTATGTATGCGGATTAATGCACATTGTATGGTACATTTGGAAGGGCAAGTACAACTTGTTTTTTCATAATATTAAACCAAATGCTCAAGGAACAATTATAAAAATATAGAACCTAGTGCAGCAATGCGATATTTCTATATCATCTACATGTCTTAACAATAATTACAACAAGAGAAGAGGTATAACATTGGAGGATACTAAAAACATGTACGAAAAGAGATCCGATTGAATCAGAGAATAAATGGTTTTTGGATCATACGTCCACCATTTTTGATGATTTTATCCTTCTTGATGAGAAAGATATACTCCAAAGGAGTAATTTTCTTCAAATCTTGAGCGGAGCGTTGAGGATTCAGATTTTCGGAGTTCACCGCCGATGTACCTGAAAAATGATAAACTCAACAAAGAACAACCATGAAAGCCAACAAAAGGTGGTATGAAAGCACATAAACAATACCATGAATGTGTAGATAACTTACCATCGGAAAGATAAGGTTATTAATGGATCTTACCCTAAAAGCTATTAGAAAAACCTCACTAAACTATAAAATAAACTAACAAAAGCAAAGAAGAAACTGGGTACTGCTCTGATCTAGTCCAAAATGAAGTAGATCTGAGCAGAGAAGCTCGCTGAAATAAGGGTTTCTAGATGCCTGAAATCGCAGGAGAGGGGATAGGGTGGGGGTGGGGGTGAAGATGAAGTAACTCAGGTTATAAAATCCTTCATACAATTTAGATTATACCTTGTAATCCTACTTATATTACGAAGTATTATTAAGTTGCAAGATGTTATAGTCTTACAAACTCCAGAATTTTCGTCCAAATGAAAAGTTTTTTTTTTTTTTTTTTTTTTTAAACTTTACGCGGAGTGAAATCAATTTCATTTTACTTTGAAGCCTATTATAACTAAGGACTTGGGGGCTCCGATGGGTTCCTTGATTAGTTTTATTACCACCTTATTTCCCTTTCTTTGTAACCTAAACCTAACTAAAAACTAAAACAAATTAACTTAATTAAACTAATATATTTCATATTCTTCCTTTATTCCTCTTTTCCAGGCTTCCTCTTTTTTTTTCCCTTCAACGACGATCAATCGTCAATTCTCAGCAAGTAATTACTTCAGTTAGGTAAGAATCGAAAAATCCAGCCTTTTTTATTTGTTTTGATTGCATGAGTATGCTAATTTGATTAAATTAAGGCTTTAAAATTAGTTTCTGAACTGCATACGGTTGGGAAAATATGAAATTTCCTAACCGTAAAAATATTCTGCAATCGGGAAAATATGAACTTCCAACCCTATATAATGTTTCCGGTCAGAAATCTAATCATATGTTAAATTTCAAAAACAAATAATTCAAAATTTTCCCAACCGTAAGTGATTGATCTTCACAATTTTCCCAACCATAAGTTACCCCGACTTTGTCTACGGTTGGGATAATATGACCTTGTTGTTGTTAGAGTCGTCTTAAAATGATCTAGGTTTCTTCGAGAAACATAATTAGTTTGTGAATTCGAAAAATTTACTTGAGACTCGCGAAGCCTATTCAGAAAATCTTTTACCTGATAGATCCTTGATATCCACAATCTTTTCTTGATCATCATAGTTTTGGTTTATTCTAAAGGCTTGTCTCTTTTTTCTATATAGTCATTCAAGAACTATGTGATTGAGGAATAAAATTGATCGAAACTAAAAGGAGTTCTTGTTCTATCACTTTCTAGTTCTGCAAGACTAACAACTTGATTAAAATTGTTTTTGTGAGGTAGAATTAATTAGACATCTCTATAGATTTTAAAGAGAATAAGTTATCTTAATTGTTGAGATTTGCTCTACATTTTTTTTACCTGAAGATCCCTCAAATAAAATATATTCATGTTACCTTGTTTGAAACAAATCTGAAGGAAATCAAATAGGCGTCTCGTTGATGGAAACTTCTAAAGAGAATTACTTTTCTAATAGAAGATTTACAAGCGCAACTTCTAAAGAGAGTTGGATTCTCTTAGGAGTTTTACAAGTTCCCGATACAACTGAAGCAGGACAACTTTGAGGGTGTATCTTGTTCGTATTACATTGAGTCCGAAGTAGGATAGTAGGCCAGATGTATAAAAACTTAAATTAGCGCGTGTATATATAGTTTAGACTGGGTCCGATGTATTTCTACAAGATTGTAGTTTCCAGGTTAACAAAATCATGTGCATTTGCTTTATTTTTTATTTTCGCATTATAGTTTTTTGAATAACTAAAATGAAAGCAAATAAGTATTTTAATTATCCTTGCTCAATATAGTTCTTGAAAAATAGAGTATACATGACTTGCTCTTGTTGGAATTAAGATCTTGAAGAGGTTATTCTAGATTGTCCTTAGATATTATTTTTAAGATCGTCCAGGGAATATGCTCCACTCAAAAAAACTAAAGATAACGTGTACAATATGGTAATAGAAAATGATCCCACGAGAATATCTAGCACTTCAACTTTGGAAGATTCCCAAAGGCAAAGAACGCCATCTAAGCTCCCTTTGTGAAGGAGAATCAATAAATTTAGCATTCTTATTGCCCTGACACTCCAAACAATGAGACTAGAGCAATGTTGGATTTTAGTTTCTTGCAAAAGAAAATTTGTACGCTTCCAATCTTGCACCATTTTCTTCATAGTGTCCGTTCAGTTTAGGTCATTTAAAATAAGGATACTCTGATAAACAATTCTAAATCCATCAATAACATTTACAGACACCAGAACACATATAGTTGTTATGCTTGAAGTAATTTTGCACATTCAATATGAATATTTATTGAATGAATGAAATCCAACTAAATCTATCGTAGAACCATTTAAACCTTTTCGAGAGCCTTGAAAATTAAGGCATATCTTAGGACCTGGATATATCATTTACAAAAGTATTTTGAATGTACCATTTATAAAGGATAATTAATTGGGGGATAAAAAAAGGAATTGGGGGATATTGATTACTTCCCCCAACCCATGGTGTGTGCTAAGGGATGATTTTTGTGTATGAAAATACTAAAATACCCTTTGATTAATTAAAAAAACATTATGAAAAGACTACTATACCCTTTCCCCTAAAACTTAAAATCTAAAAACCAAACACATATCCCCATTCTTCTCAGTACCGACACTGACCTAGATTTAGGTTTTTGAAAAAAAAAAAATCATCGTTCTTCATCCGTTCTTCGTCGATTAATCGTCGATTCAAAAATTTCTTCGTCAATTAACCTACCCGAATCATAAACAATGCCTCCACGAAATAAAACGAATGCCCAATCGAACTCAAAATCAATTGCTCAACAAAAACAGGAACAAAGAATTGCTAAGATTGCTCAAGAGCAAGAAGAAGAACAAGCAGCGGATTCTGACAATCAACCTCTCACAACCATGGCTTCTGTGAGAAGGTAAGTGATTTTAAACTACTTTATGAGTGTTTTAATCGATTTATAGCAATGTGACTGTTACCTTGTCCGAGGTTTTCCCCACGATGTTGAACAACGGCATATTGTATTTGTTTGTCTTGTAGGTACAATCCATCATAAGAACACCACAACATGTATTTGCCAATTGTGAAAGCAAAGGATGCGAAATGAATATTTGAAGGGGCTTCTCGTCCGGCCCTCTTTTAATGATGCGAGTGTAGTTGTAATCCCAATCCATCTTCTCAAATTCTTGCATAACGGTCCTCCCTTCCCATTCCACCCTTCTAATAGTTTCTTGTGCGCTATAAATTGTACGTAGAGAAGACACGTTGAACTCATCCTTTTCCTTGAAGCCTCTGAGAATTTGTCTCGGTTTAATAAGTGCTTTGGTCAATCTCTTTACATCCTCGAACTCATGAGGTTTCAGCTTCGCAACTAGGGAGTGACCAACAAAATTTTTCGAATCCCGATGGTTATGACAGCCACACAAAACCTCACAATCCCAATTGTTCATGTCATTTAAACGGAAAACAAGCTTAAACGGGCAACCATTCTTCCTCGTACGAGTCTTGTATACCCTATTAGTCTTCTTTGGATATACATAATCCTTTCTCTTGTGGCTATTCTTCTCCTTTTATTTCCCACTTCTCTCGCAAGCCATCTCAAAACGCCTCTTTAAACGTTCGGTATTCCTCACCAACACACACATGTTCTTAAGAGCCGTCTCTTTAGCACAAGCGATTGCTTCATTTCGATCTAGTATTCCCTACATAAGATCAATTTCACATTCATTAGAAGGTTCATTACTAGCAATCCATTAGTAAAGTATTCTTTGGTCACATATCGGAGGTATTTTATAGTATTCCGACGTATCCCTATAAAGCGGCTTTGCATTTGTTGGATCAATATATGTCACCACCTAAAGATCGAATGAAAATTAGTTCCAAACGAAATTAAAACACTATGCCGGAAACAAGTACCGGCATGCTCGACCAATGTTCCGACATTGTCGAACTTAGCCAAAACTGAAGACCAAATTTGAAACATATTCCGGCATACATTATTCATTAGACAGCAACGCCGGAAAACAAGGTGCCGGCACTGTCGTAATTTATTGTCCCAAGCCGGTACACGCTACCGACATTCCAATTAATTGATATGTAATGTCGGTATTTAGCTCTGGAAAACATTTATTCCTGTATGTTTTTTTGTAGGTACCGACATTGTAAATTTGAAACTCAACAACGACGGTTCCACTGCCGGCATTCTCGAAATTGATGGTACCACGCCGGTAGCTGGTTCCGGCGTTGATGGTTATTAATTTTCCATGCCGGTTTTTGGGTTTACATGGAAATGTTTCCTGTATGTTTTTCATGCAGTTCCGACATGGTAACCTATCAATGAACCCATGCCGGTTTAATATTCCGTAGTATATTCCTTGGTATGTAAAAAAGTTAACTGCGTACCGGCATAGTTTTTTGGTAGAATGCTATTCCGGATCAATATTCAAATTGGGGGATATCGCTTTACCGGCATGGTCGTAGTATGAATACCATGCCGGTAACGCGTCTGCCGGCATGGTATTCATACTACGACTACGCCGGCATCGAGGTTTTACAGTTGAAAAAATGACGGGTTTAAAGAAAAAAATCGATTTTTCAACCTCCTAGCAGCTTTACCTGTGTATTGGGGATGCTTGCATGTTGTGCAAGTTTACTTTCTTGTGTAGCTTCTTCGAAAAACTCTTCATACTCGTCAAAATCATCATTCAAGGGTGTTGGCTTAACAAAGAGTTGCAATTGAGAGTTGTTGTCGTTAGCTCCTTATTGTAGTAGAGCCAAAGATTCAGCAGCTGCAATTCACAATCATCTTCTTGTTAAATGATGTTGAATCCAATTCTATACAGTTTTATTATGCAGAATATGTTGAGAATGCTTCTGATACACCCACTTATAGAGTTAAGAAAATGACCTACCAACCTCCATCTGAGTGCTATAGTCTCGTTGGCTCTTGTAATGGCTTTATTTGTCTAAATGGTTTACCTGCTCATTTTACTCATGATGATTATGATGAATTTGATCCAGCTTCCAATGTTGCTTATGTATGTAATCCCATTACTAGAGAAACTGTTATGCTCCCAGAATTAAAGAGAAGATCTTGTCATGATGATCGAGTTGATTTCCTTGTGATTGGATTTGGTTACGCTCCTTCAACTGATGAGTACAAGGTTGTTAGACTGTACAAGTTCATGAGAGAACCCAAATTTGCACGAATTGAGGTTTACACACAGGGCAGTGGCAAGGGATGGAGAGACGAAGGGAAGAAAATAGAGACTGGTCTCGGTGGTTGGCAACATGGTGTGTTTGCAAATGGGTGGATTTATTGGAATTTCGGAAACGGGAAAATTGTGGCCTTTGATTTAGCTGATGAAATGTTTGTCGAATTATCTGAGTGTCCTATATTTCGGTGCAGGAGAATTAGACTTGGGGTATTGGGAGATCATTTGTGTGCTACAAATTCCGATACCATTACCAACATTTCTGATGTGTGGTTATTGAAAAAGCACAAAGATGAATCATTGATGAGTTGGAGTAAGGAGTTAAGCTTAACTAATATGGATGGATACGATACTCCCCTTGCCGTTACGGGTAGTGCTAAACTTTTATGTCACTCAAATACCAGCCTCTATCTTTATGATCTAAAATCTTCTTCTTCAAAATTGCTTGCAAATTTTGATAGATGCTTTCATCAAGTAATTCCTCATAGGAACACCTTAATTTCCATCGATAGCATTACGAGAGAGAACTCAAAATCGCTGGAATCTGGTGAAAATGTGCAATACGGGAAACTAAAGGCAGGGATTGGCAGATGAAGCAGCAATAAGAAGGAAGAGATCTGGACAACATATCGTCAGGTAATTTTCATATTGGAGTTATATAAACAAATGCAATGTACTAATATTAACTATTTCAGCTCGGAGTACTGTTATATGCAGATTATTATTAGTGTGTTTCCTTGTTTAGCAATCTTGCTCGGCAGTTTTTGCATCTCTTTATATCATTGTTCACTTGGATTAATTTCTGTGCGATACATATATTTTTCCCTTGCTTCTGGAGTTGCAAGCTAATTTTGTTCATAGTGTAGTACTATTTAATATTCGGAGTTACTAGAAAGTCAATTTAGAGTCTCCCACACATATTTATGGATTCAGAATTTAGATTAGCCAAACCTATTGGGGCATTTGTTTTTTGCTGACCTGCATATGAAACTGACTCGGGTTTGAGTCAAATTTGAATAGGTTCGGCAACTATTTTACTTCAAGATGCCGAGCTAGCTCAACCATATGTGTGCTCTTTCAGATAAGGAACTAATTATCTTACCTGTCACTTTGCCTTTCCTGAATTTCAGCATTTCATGGTTTGATGTTCAGAATCTCAAGTGTCGCTGTCACATCAATTTGTTCGAAAATTTTGTTGGTTGGTTCTTAAATTGGAAGAGCTTTATCGAAGAAAATATTTCTTGAAGAACATGATAAATTCCTTTCGTCGTCTACAACAGAACTTGTTACTCTTTTCAATTGTTCTCTAGTCGGGAAAGTGATTTACGTGTTGAAATACTAGTTTGCTTTGAATGGAGAGTGCATCTACAAGGAGAAAAGGATGGAGCTCTTCCATCAGCACCGGATGAGTTGCTGCTAAAGTGTGATGTTAGTCAGATAGATAACTTCTTAATCAGTGAGTCCGTAAAAAAGCATAATAAGAGTCATTCCTAAGATTTCTTTTTCCATGTTATTGCTGTTTCCAGACGACAGTTTGTTTTATCAAGTCCTTAAGTCAGAAGCTGGCGGAGGCTTACAGGAGATGGGGTCTTCAAAACTGAGGTTCCTGAAAATCTTGATCAGAACTTGGAAAAGTATTGTGAAAAGATTTTCCCTCTGGGAGCTGACAAGTCCAAAGATTCAATGAGCATAGTGTGTTCTCTGTTATTTGAATACCTGGAAGTTTTTATTTTGAGAAATATTTGTTGAGTTATCCATGGAGATGCAGGCGCTGCCTGTCAAATCATTTTCCTTGTTTGATTCATTTTTTAACTCATCTCTCCTGTATAGGTTTGTGGATCCAATTCTTATTTCACTACATGAAGGGAAATGTTCTGATCATGAGTTTTTGAGCTGCTCCAAACTCATTCTCAGCATGTCCCTTCTATTTTTCGTAGTGATTCAATTTCTGACTCTGGTAGTGCTTTTCAATGTGTGACATTATTGAAGCTGATATCCTGAATTCTGAGTTATCATGTTTTATCTACTGATACCCAGGTGCTTCGAGTAACAAGCATTTTCGGTCTTCAAGTATCTCTTTCACACAATAGAAAGTTAGAATTGATTAAATTCTGAAGAATTGTTATCATTTTAGCTCTTGTCAGAACAAATATACTGTTGTCAGAACAAATATACTGTTACAGGTGAAGGTATCAGCGTAAATTTTGGAGAGTTGCTTTCAATGCTCTTATCCTGTTATGGTGAGACAATGTGTGAAATTGACTTGGAGATTTTCAAACCAATGAACTGGATTGTCGCTACTAAAGGGTCCTACTGTCTAAGAATTGCTGAAATGGATTACCTGTGGGGAGAGGCTGCTTCCAAAGTTAGACTGGAAAAAAAGCTTACATAGTCCAATGAGTTGATGGCTGAACTTCAAAAGATTTTTTGGGATGGACTTCTAATATAATTTTAGCAGCAGTTACAAATTTTCTACATGACAGGGCTGCATTTGAGAGAGCTATAACTCCAAAACTTCTGGAGGATAATATCATGGATTCACTAGAGGTATTTCCTCTTTCTCGACTAATATATGCATATTATCTAGTTTTTCTTGTTGTATTCTCAACATTTATTGCAGGAACCATATGCAAGGACCGATAGGCTACACTGGTATGATCCTGTTTTCCTATTGCTTCTCAATTCATGGCCTCTCAATGAGTTACTTTGGAAGTTTTAAGTTCGCAGGTCTTGGATTACTTGCACTTTTACTTATGAGCACGTCTTCACCAGGTTACTTTGAAAGTTTAGAGTTTAGGATGGATACTTTGGTATGCAAGGTTAGTTTTGGAGGATGGCTTCGAAAGATACGAAAATAAGTATTTCCGGATGTGGAGCTTTTATTCTTCTTCCTCCTCAGACAATGAGTCAAGAAAGCTGATTCTTCAGGTGAAGTCATTATCACATTTATGATGATATTTATCATGTAATTGGTCTCTCTTGAAGGGGAGGGATGATGAACCAGGACCTACTGTTTATATGTTTAGTCAAAGCCTTCCTCACCAAACAGATCATCTCGAAACAATTGTTCCGCACTTCATCCATCTATAAACCTTGTTCAGCCAAATCTATGAACTTCGTGACTGTATCTTCAATTGGTACATACAGTTGAATTAGTAGCTCAATTGTCATTGATTTTGAAACCCATGAATGATAGGACAACATGCTCAAGGTTACACTGATTCTTTTCTGTGAAGATGTGGCACATAATGGGAAAACCGTCATCATCACCGGAATTAGTTGCTAGTTCACCTCATGTGGTCCAAAAGGCCCACAAAGTCAGGTTGTTTTGAGTCGTCTTGGTCTTACACGAAAATTCATGTGTTTCACTGTATGACGTTTTTATTCTTGAGATTTTATTGCATTGAAATTTTTAACAATTAAGCTTTCACCTGTTAACTGGTGCACTGGCTGCCTTTCAGATAGTGAAGAAATCTGTAAATTTCTCAACCTAGCTCGATAGCCTCTATTTACCTCGCTATGCACCATGACCTGATTTCATGGTTATCATCTGTATTCAGTTTTTTCTTGAGAATATTTGTGCTGATGACAACAACATTTTTTAATGCATATGACAACCTGTTTAGAGGTATTTCTGATTCTAAGCTAAATTGACTGGGTCACTTTTTCATGCTGTTTTGTAAATCGTTTATACCCATTTAGGAATTCCACGGTCATGTCCTTTTTTATTTTGCAGGAAATAAGAAGGCTTTGAGCCTCCTTCAACTGACAATGATTCTTTTTCTGGATTCAGATTGTCAATGCTATTAGTTCGAGGAGAATCATTATGGAGCTTCCCCTGAATCACCTAAAAATCCAGGAAAGGTGACCAGGTTCTCTGGAAGGTGTTCTTGAACAGCTATTGAAACTCGTTTCTCATCTATATAATAAATTCTTCTCAGCAGTTTGAAGACTATAATCCTGACTGGATATGGTAAAGATCTCTTCAAATTCTTCAAGACCTTTTCTTAATCACAATAAGACCCTGCGTATGTTCTAAACATTCATATCTCATTTAATCATGAATTTAAGGATTGCTCATCAGCAGAGCAAACTGACTCACAGAAGGTGGATGAATTAATGCTTGCTAAAGTCTTCTTCTCATTTCAAAATGCTCTCAGGTTAAACACCTTACACTTGCCTTTTATGTCGTATTAAGAGTTGGGAGAATTTGGTGTTTCTGAGTGGGAAAGGAACACATTTATACTGAACGGGTATTCTGGAGACGATGTACCGAGAATCAACTGCAACTGCCATCAGTAGAAAAAAGTTGAGGGTATTATAGTCACTGTAATTACTGCTGACTAGTACTTTCAGTATAAAAGGCTATTAGCAGTAGTACTACTTCTGGAATTCCATATACATTGACATGAAATCTGTGCAGAAAAGCTTAAATTACTGAAATACATTGAGAGTTTGTTATTCTTAACGCAACAGGATAACAGCTCTATACTAGCATACCCCCATTTTTCCAGCTCTATGGTGTTACTTTCATCTTTGGCATTCAGCTTTTTATTGCCATCAATATTGGTACTGTAGGACCAATAGGATCATTCTTCCAACGCTTGTGCATAGCATTACCACACAAGAAGAATTTGTTACCAAGGAAACCAGAACCAGTCACAACCACCCACCCAAGGTTTCAAAGTGGAGGAAACAAAAGGCAGGGATTGGCAGGTAAAGCAACAATAGGAAGGGAAAGATCTGGACCACATATTATCTGGTAATTTTCTTTTGGAGTCATATTTATATGTAGTGTACTGATGTAAGCTGTTTCAGTTTAGAATACTAGTATATGCAGATTGCTATTAGCTTGTGTTCCCTCGGTTAGCAATCTTGCTCGGCCGTTTCCGCATCCCTTTATATCATTATTTACTTGGATTAGACTTCAATGCGATACATATTCCAGTAAGCTATTTTGTTTAAAGAAGAGGTTCACAGTGTAGTTCTATTTGGCTTTCGGAGTTTACTAGATTCTCAATCTTGGATATCCAAAACATACTTATAGATTCAGGCTTTAGATTAGCCAAACCTATGGCATTTGTTGTTCGCTTACCCAGCATACGAAACCGACTCGGGTTTGAGTCGGATTTGAATTACATTTATCAGACTGTGCAGGTGAGATAGGCCTTTTTGTTTCCCGTATATCAGACTGTGTTTATGAGCTCAGTTAAATCGGAAAGAATATTTTGGTTGTGGGTTGGATTTTCCTAGTTGTCTTTTACTGTGTCATTATTCTGAATTTGTATTTTTCTTTTGAGATAAATATCCATTAAAACTTGGTTTTCCATTGTATCAGATGTTGATAAGGACGACCATTTGGAGAAAACTTGGTTTCACACATTGAACAAGAAAAGATATCAGGTGTTGATTTCACTTCAAGATAAGCTTTGGTTTTACACCATATCTTAAGTAACTTGGCGAAACTGGGGCATGAAGATTAATTACACTTGGAAGATTCTGTTTCATGGACCTATAATTTTTAGAATTTGATAGTTTCCTAGTAACTTCCCAGAGCTTTTATCCAATGCCACAGGAACTTGTCTGAAAGGAACTAGCTCCATGTCTTAACATCACCACACAAGAATTTGTTGTGCTATATTCATCCTTGGCATTCAGCTTTGTGTTGCCATCAGTAGGGCTGCACAACGGGTAGGGTGGGTAGGATATGGCCTATACCCGCCACCTTACCCGTTTACTGGCGGGTAAGAAAAATTTTACCCGCCACCCTACCCGCCACTAAACGGGTAAGATTCTACCCAACCCATTCTCTGGCGGGTCGGGTAGGGTAGGGTGGCGGGTATAACCGTCTATATCACCTGCAATACACAGCAACAGAGCCTGCTCCTGCCATCTCAACAGAGCCTCAAGAAAGACATGTAAAGAAGACCAATGGACATGCGAAACACAGCAATGATGCTAATAGACCAACGATGAATTTAGAAACAAAAGCATAACCATAAAAAATGTACAAACAAAAGTATTCTCAAGAAAAGAGTTGTATTCTTCATATAACAGAATCATCACCAAAAGCTCTTCATATTGACCTTCTTCTTCAATCATCATCTACGATGATGGAATAAGTACTAAGATCACCAAATAAATCTGCATACAAGTTATCTCTTGTTAGATTCAGTCATAATAGTGAACGATTTGAGTCAAAGTTCAGTCATAATACCAACATCAAGTAAGAGATATCACAACATCCTACTATGGAATACAATATCACAACAAGTTCAGACTTTTGGTTCAGTCACAATATCAAGTAATATCACAATATCAAGTGTTGTTTTAAAGATATTTATAAGTATACACATGCATAAGCTTTCCAAATTTTAGTGAAATATCACATTGCTGCTCTCGACAATTTCTGATATCAGATGTGAGTAACAATACTAATCTGGAGCTGGCAAAATTAGACTTCAACACATGCCAAGAACAGCATCAGCTCGAGTGGCTCAACGTACAAAAGTAAGCAACTAAAGTTGTGACAAATTATCAACTACAGGAATCACTGCCAAGAGCTTACAAGAAAGGTCTGGTGGAGGTGCAATCCCCAAGGCTGAGGATAAACTTTGACAGTCACAAGTAATAGGTTAACGGACACATATTCACCACTACATTTACTAAATTAACCATGAAAAACTCTGACACGCCTCCTCACTATAGGTAGCTAGTTAACACAGCATCATCTCACAGAAAGCCAGCTAATTTCAAGTCCTCTGAGCTTACACAAAACAATTGAACCAGAAGACTACCAACATATTTCCTTTAACCCAAAACCCTATATGCCTTGTCCATCACATTAACCAGAAGTCCTCTGAGCTTATGTAAAAGTCAACTACAATGGTTTGTATAGAACTAAATTCCTTAAGAAAAGCAAACAAAATCTCACATTTACCCCAAAAAAAGCAAACATAGTGAAGACAGATTAAGAAAAGCAAACAAAAGAGTAAGGAAACCCAAATGTAGGAAAAATACTAATCTGGACAATTTCTGATATCAGATGTGAGTAACAATACTAATCTGGAGCTGGCAAAATTAGACTTCAACACATGCCAAGAACAGCATCAGCTCGAGTGTCTCAACGTACAAAAGTAAGCAACTAAAGTTGTGAAATTATCAACTACAGGAATCACTGCCAAGAGCTTACAAGAAAGGTCTGGTGGAGGTGCAATCCCCAAGGCTGAGGATAAACTTTGACAGTCACAAGTAATAGGTTAACGGACACATATTCACCACTACATTTACTAAATTAACCATGAAAAACTCTGACACGCCTCCTCACTATAGGTAGCTAGTTAACACAGCATCATCTCACAGAAAGCCAGCTAATTTCAAGTCCTCTGAACTTACACAAAACAATTGAACCAGAAGACTACCAACATATTTCCTTTAACCCAAAACCCTATATGCCTTGTCCATCACATTAACCAGAAGTCCTCTGAGCTTATGTAAAAGTCAACTACAATGGTTTGTATAGAACTAAATTCCTTAAGAAAAGCAAACAAAATCTCACATTTACCCCAAAAAAAGCAAACATAGTGAAGACAGATTAAGAAAAGCAAACAAATGAGTAAGGAAACCCAAATGTAGGAAAGTTGTATACCTGATTCTAAGACGTCATCCTCCTTCTCTTCAGCTCCAAATGTAGATGGATCCATATCAATCGGTGTCCTTAACCAGTTTTGTAGGAGAATCAATGCTTCCACAGTTCGGGGTTTTAAAGAACTTCGGAAATGACCAAGTATTCGCTTTCCAGTACTGAAAGCAGATTCACTTGCAACTGAAGAGACGGGAATAGCAAGTATATCTCTTGCTATAAGTGATAGAATATCAAATCTTGCAGCATTGATTTTCCACCAAGTGAGTATATCAAACTTCGAACCATTTTTGTTGTCTTTTGTTGGTGAGTAAATCTGTTCCGATAAGTATCTGTCCACCTCTGATTTGTCAACATCCTCCGTTATAGATAACTGTGTTTTACGTTCTTCTCTATGGGCCTTATGTCTTCTCTTTCTATGTGACGTAGAACTACAACTCTCTTGACTAGGACTACCACCAGTATCACCTACAGACTCCGACGAGGCTAACACACTTCCTACACCTATATATTCTGCCTTATAAGCTGTGAATAATTCATTAAAATCCTTTTTCACTTCATCTAAACAATTGTTTACCAATCTTTGTTTCGTCCAAGGAATATCATGCACAATCAGGTCTTCTAGTATTACTTGCAGTCCACGTTCTTTTTCTCTTGGGTCAAGAAGCACAGCAATAAACAATAAAGGATTCATGTTCTTATGCTCACCCCAATACTTGTTGTATTTAAGTAACATCTTCTCCAATGCTCTTCCAATATGCTCACCTCCATGACTAGTAATTTGACAGAAACATATTATTCTTTTGTGTAACTTCCAGTGGTCATCGATGAAGTGGGCAGTAACCACCATGTAGTTGTAGTTCTGAATGGATGTCCATGTATCGGTTGTGAGACAAACTCTAACCTTGTTCGACTTGAAATAGTTCACCAAATTGGCTTTTTCACTCAAAAACAGTCCACAGATATCACGATAGACGGTCATCCGCGATGGAAGTTTGAACCTCGGCTCAAGATATCTACAAAATGCTATAAATCCTTCTCCTTCAACCATTCGGAAAGACTGTTCATCTGTGATGATGAACTTTATCAAGGCTCTCCTACATCCATCTTGACAGAATGTAACCCCAACTGTTTGCTGCTGATCTCCCAGATTGCTAGGCTGACCGAGAGAGTCCAACTGCGCAGCTTCTAGTGACTCCAAATACTTCCGACACTTGGTCAAATGCCAGTTCAAATTTGATGTGCCATACTTCTTACCACCAGCCCTATATTTACCACCTTCACAGTAGTTACATTTCCCCCATTTAATACCAGCTTCATCAACACTCTTTTGGAAATGCTCCCACACCGAAGATGTTCTGTTCCGCTTCATACTTTCCCTGACCTCAGGTTGAGAAGATGGTGGAGGTGGAGGTGGCGGAGATATAACAACCCTGACCCTTTGTTGCACGGATTGAGATGCATCTTGAGAGGGAATATGAGGTCTCGTTGACATCAATTCTGTAATCTCAACCATGCTTCCTCACTAGAAAGAACAAGTGATATGAATAGAAAGCAAAAAAAGTTAACAGGCTTCAAAGGGTCCTAATAACAGCACTGAAATCTAGAGAACAACACTGAAATTTAGAATTAGACAGTAGTCATATCCGTCTGTTGGTTAAGATACCCTTGGAGAATTAGAGGGTTCTATTGGTATCGATGATAGTGCTATTCTGCGTTGTATTGACTTAGACAGTAGAATTAGACTTAGAGATTATTAATCTGAGTCCTACCTCCACCTAGCAAAGGTCTTAGATTAGGAGAAATGGTGGGTTAAGAAATTGATTACTTACAGGGAAATTAAGGATGGTTTCTCTTCCCCAATACTTCAATGCAGCTAAGTCATATGCATGTGCAGCTGCCTCTTCACCATCATAAGCACCTAAATGAAAAAATTAAACCAAAAATTAGATTGAATTTCCACTAGGGTCTTGTTCAGAATTAATGAGTTGAACCAATATGAGTGGAAAAAAAGAAAGCCACCATTAAATAGTTGGGACTATCATCACTATAGCTAGTAATAATAGGACTGACTGATAGCAATAGCAAGCACTCACCAAGATAAACTATTTGTGTGATTCAATTAGTTGGATTCAACCACCACCACCACCATCAAATTAATAAGAAGACCCATTCAAATTATTTAAAAAAAATTGTTGACTGACTGATAGCAATATAAAATTTCTAAAATACACAAAACATTTTGTTGACTGACTGAAAAATTGTAAATGATTGAATACCAAAACATTTCATGGGTTTCAGATTACAACATACTAAGCATCCATCTGAAGTCATATCCATTTGATTATCTTTTGGTGGTGAATGGGAATGAATTTCTGTGTGTGGGTTTAGTTACAACATTATAAGCAAAGATACGGCTAGGGTTACAGGGGAGGGAAAAGAATTTTGGTGAAAATTTTGTTGAATCTCAGCGTTGTGTGATTCAATACAACATATAAAAGAAAAACCCATTCAAATTATTAAAAAAATTATTCAAATTTTCACCTGAAAATTAGTTTGGATTTCAAATTAGGAGGAAGAACCACTCTCTAAACCCTTCATTAGCTTTCCAAACTCAGATTCCTCATATCCAGCAACATGCATGAAACATTGAAACCTTATGATTTTTCAATCAATTTAACACAAAAAAAAAATGAAACAAAATGAACTTTGAAGTTAGATCTTACCTTGAATCAACCTATTAAAAGGTTCCAAACGAGATCTGATAACAGATTTGAAGTTCTAAACGAGATGTGAGAGGTACTGGTAAATCAGAGTTTCTCTGCAGAGATAAATATTTGAAGTTCTAAACGAAAACTGAATCCAGTTTTTAGTTTTTTAGTTTTTAGTGTTGTAGGAAAATATAAAGCAACGGCAGAGATCAATAGTTGAAAGATCAACGGCAGAGATTAAACGAGAACCAACGGCAGAGATCAATAGTATAAACAGGCGGGTAGGCGGGTAGGGTAGGATAATTTCGAGCTTTACCCGCCACCCTACCCATCTAGCGGCGGTTAAGAAATTTTTTACCCACCACCCTACCCGCAAAATAGTGGATAGGGTAGGATACGGTTAAAAAACTGGCGGGTAGGGTAGGGTTGGCGGGTATGGGCAGGGTATGTGCACCCCTAGCCATCAGCGTTGGTACTGGTAGGACCAAAAGTATCATCACACACAAGAATTTGTTACCTAGGAAAGCAGAACCATTTCCGACCACCCTCCCAGGGTTTCATCACATCAGGAAGGAATCTGCCACTCAAATTAATGTAGGTTCAAAGACATCCCAGATAGCTTATTAATGTCAACCCCATAGAGCTGGATCCTCTACACCGGTTCATTGACTTCTCTTCTCTTTGACATTAGAAATTTGGGTTATTTGCATCCTAGTATCATTTGCATTGGCATGGTGATGGACGAAAATTTACAAATAAATTTTTCTTAATTGAGAATATTAACTGATCCTTAATATGCTACATTGCTACTACTAATTTTCTCTTAAAACAATTATTATAAGAGGGAAAATGTTTACTCATTTTGTAATTTAAAAGAAGATGAGGATTATGTAAAAGGGAAAAATTATGCAATCATTTTAAAAAAAAGAGCACTTATTTCATCTTTGCATCTGAACAATGAGAAGAATATCCAAGGTATAAAACTATGACAATTGGTCCATAAACCTTTCTATATTTCATACCCAAACAAAACAGTGAAATAACAAATTGGTCGTCTTTTTTTAACTCAACTGGTTAGTCGGATGACGTATATTTACCCTCAGAATCAGATATATGAGCCGAATCAAACCTCGAATCAAATATTAAAAACAAAACAACAAAGATCCTATTGAAACCGAATTGGATCAACATTTAATATTTATCAGAAAAAGGAAATTTTGTTGACATTGTTACTTCGACACTTTTACTCTATCCTGTTAGAGAAAAATGACAATAGGAACCATCTCAAGATTCCAAATTTCCAATAGAGATCCACATTCCTTCATAATTTAACAAAACCTAGGCGGTCTCTCTGGTCCCTCAAGTAAAATATTTTTTGGAAGATTGTCCAATCTGTTGGTTATTAAAAAAATTGTTCTTGTGAGCTGTGAATCTAGCTTCATCGATTCAAGTTCTCCCGTAAAGGCGGGTGTTACTGTTTTACGGTTACGTTTCTATGGTCCGATGGAGATTCTGGTTACTGATGGAAATTCGGATTAAGGGATTCGGGTTACGGGCTTTACTTTGCAAATCACTTAGTTGTAAGCCTTGTTTGTTTGAGATTCTCGTTGTAACTTTGTGGTTTCCCCTCTTTATTTATTAAAGAAAAAAAATAAAAAAAAAAGACAACAACGTAAAATATCTTTGTGTTTGTGTTTATGAACTTTACTTTGTTATGTTTTTTTAACATTAAACAAGTTTAGTAGTTAGATACTCAGACTCACACCAAATATCTAGGACTTGACGACTACACTTTTTAATCTCATTTTTAAGTGTCTACTACTTACTAGCTACAACACCAACCAAAATTAACCACCATCAGATGATCCTCGAATGTCTACACCAACAAATATTCTCAAAACAATCCAACGGTGTAAACTAAACAACTATTGGTCAGCTCAAGATAATCCTATTTATTCCCCCATTACTACTTTTTCATGGCTTCCATCGAAGAAAACCAATAACTAAAGTTGTACTTTCAGATGAAGAAAATTAATTAATCTAAGTAAGTAAGTAAGTAAGTAAGCAAGGATTAATCTAAGTATAAGAAAACAGGGTTCAGGAAAAAGTAATCAAAATGAAGAGAAAAGACTGTAAATAGAAAGAGGGGAAAAGAAAACAAAAGTTGAGTGGGAGAGTGAAAAAAAGAAGGAAGTTGAGAAGAGGGGGTTGGGTTGTTTTTCTCCTCCACAATTATTGGCATCAAATCCTTCTCTTTGGGATTCGCACTATTGTTGAATTCCAAGATCTACACTTTCTCCAAAAACCCTCTGTCTGAATTTCATCTTCAACCATGAATTCTTATTGGTGAGCATACCAAACAGAAAGGGTCAGTTCTCTATTGGTGGATACAAGAGAAGAATTCTTCTGATCAGGTTAAGTCCATATTTTTTTAGGTTTTGAAGAAAGGGTTTTTAGGAAAGGAGTACAATTTTTGCGAATTGGAGTGTTTGATGTTTGGTTGTCTGAGGAGGTTAAGAAATGTCAACTGATTCAAACATGGGTTATAATCATGATGCAATTCTAGCATCTGTGTTGAATCGTCATTCGATATCGTTTCAGTCGGGTGCTGTAAATAGTAGCAGCTCATCTGCAGAGATGATTCCTATGAATAATTCTTATGGTGGAGTTGCTGGGATGTCGAATGTTGGCAATTCCGGTACCAATTTGATGAACAACAACCCTGGGTTTGTTAATTCAGGCTTGAATTCTAGTGGTGGTGGGAGTCTTAATTATGAATCAGTTTCGGGGTTGAACCATGACTTAGAGTTGGCTGTTGATTGGTCTCTTCCAGAGCAATCCAGATTAGAAGAAGGCTTATTAAGGTAAAAACATTTTGATTCATTTTCTTATGTCATTTTGATAATTTGGTTCATTTTTTTGTTGTCAATTTGTTCTTGTGGAGAATTCATTTGTTATTTGTAAATTTGGAGTAGAGTGAAAATTATTGGCCATGTTTATGATGGTAATCGATTGACGGCTTGAAGCTATTATACCACGGCGCTCTAGCTTTAGTGGGGATTAGATGGTATAAGAACATGTTGTCTTGCTAAGATATCAAATTAACATGCCATTTACCTGCTGGATGATAAGAGCATCCTAATGTTTTGAAAGATGAGTTCTACGTTTACTGATCATCCTGATCTGCATAGGTACGTGGATGAGCCAAGTATTATGAGGTATATCAAAATTGCAGCATTACTTCCCGACAAGACCGTTCGTGATGTTGCTCTTAGGTGTAGATGGATGACGGTGAGTGCTATTGTCTAATTGCAATGGAAATTTCCATATATAATTAATCTGGACTGCCCATTCTCTTATATTTCCTAATATCGTATCCAATTGTTCATAGAAGAAGGAGAATGGAAAGCGAAGGAAACAAGAAGAACGTTACATGGGAAAGAAGGTGAAAGATAGGAAGGTAATGCTTCACTTAATTATATGATGTATATATGTATATTATCTAGTTACAACCAAACTCTCAAAGAGATGTCTTTTCAGGAAAAGTTTGGGGAGTCATCATCACAGTTAAATCTACCTCCATCTCCAGCTCTAAACATGAGTTCTTACGCCCTCATGGCGCACCATATGGATCAGAGTGATCAAATATCATGTGAAGGTCTGTTGTTCCTATCTGATATCGAAAAAAAATAAATAGATGGGATATGTGATCCTCTTGTTTCAGGATAAAAACCTTTCATATCGAATAAAACCTTTGCTTGCCTGTTTCTTTTTTTCATTAGGCTTTTTTATAAGCATGTACGGGGAAGATAATTGACCCATCACTCCAACATAATCTTATTTCTGTACAGTTTTCATCCATTTATCGGGCTAATTTTTATTTCTACTTTCATTAGTGCTAGGCGGCAGAACCAGGCATCTTCTGGGTGAGAACATTCAAATTCTAAGCCAGATCAAAGCTAACCTTGAAACATTTAAGGTGAATATCTCTAGAGCTCACTTTTCCTTGCGATATCTCTACTGCTCATTTTTTCGTGTGCCAAACTTACTTATCCCATCTGTTATGCAGATACATGACAATGTCAATCTGTTCTGCCACACGAGGAACAACCTTGCAGCCATATTAAACAAGTACGCAGAATTTTTTGTTCCAAATGAATGAGATCATAGTTTTACAGTAGTTTTTGTCGTGCTAAGCTTATGTTCTTTGGAACTTACTAGTTTGTTCACCTTTTTTTTCCATAGCTTAAGGGATATGCCTGGAATAATGAGCCATATGCCTCCATTACCGGTTTCAGTCAATGAGGACTTGGTCAACTCTATTCTACCTCATACAGCAATGTTCGGTTCAGATAATGGTATCTATATGAAGCAAGAACCAAGATGTTGATACATAGAGATTCTAAGTAATTGTAATTTGTAACCTACAGTAGCATATTGGAACAAGACAGTAATATAATTTTGTATTAATGTAACATCTGAAGCTTGTGTGAGCGGTTTCTGGTATTATTTTTTGGACTCAATTGCTGTGGTGGTGTACTCAGCTCTTAGGACTCCATTTTGTTTGAAGATGATTGTAAGAAGAAGATCCAACAAGGGAACCTCCAATGCCAAGACAGCATCATTCAGAGCCTTTTTTGCTACATCACGAAAGAGCTGAAGTAAAACCCGCAGCTGGTTGCATGACTCATTTTGTGTTGAAGATGATTGTAAGTAAGAAGATCCACTGTCTCAAGGTAACCTCTGGAAGCTAGCAACACCGAAACAGCATCGTTCAGAGCATTTTTTGCCACATCACGAAAGAGCTAATGGATACATAAGTAAAACTCGCAGCTGGTCTTTTTCAACCGTTACGTTTTACAGCACTAAGGCTATGGAAGAACAGGTTTAGTCTGCAATTATTCAGAAGTTGCAAGGCTCTTTCATATTATGAACAATTCAAGTCTGTGCATAAGCAATGATTAGTAATGTTAGCAGAAAGACCACCATCTCTAAACCTATGAATCAACAGTTCTGTTTATAATTCTTAGAACTCATTTTGAGTGCTTGACAAAAATTGCATTTGCTTGGACTCATTTTGAGTGAGAGTAAAAAAAGAAATTGCAAAAAAATTGCATTTGCTTTCATTGAGAGTTGAACTCAAGACCTCCCGCTTACTAAACGGGTGCTCTAACCAACTGAGCTATGAAAGCTGTTGCGATGAGTTGACAAATGTTTATAGAAAAATTGAAACAGAAGGCTATACTAGATTTATTAGCCTTTGGCGTCTTCTATACTAGAGGAACAGCGTCCAGATCAGGGTTTATTTCTTCAGACTTGCAGTAGTAGGAGCTGTGGCTTGGATTAGTTAAAGGTTTGATTGGGGTTTAAGATCATCAATCTTGCTCAGGTATGTTCTTTGGGTTTCATTATTTTCCTTCTGCATTTCTTATATTGTCCATAGACTGGTAATTTTCATGGATTTATGATGTTTGTTAGAAAAAAAGCTTCAAATTTGTTTGGATATAAGATTCCAATATAGTGTATAAGACCCTCAACAGTAGTATCTCAGTTTTGTACCATTGTAGATACCCGATTGAAGCATTTGCCACTGTCTAAGATCCAAAACAAAAAGGGGGTTGTCATCCATTGATGATGTCGTGTCTTAGCGTTTCATTTTTATGTATTGCTTGCGTTCTGCTTGGTTATTTGTATGATAGAGTGCGTTCAGTTGAATGATTTCTGAGATACTGAATTCTGTCTTGTTTTTGTTAGTTGATTTGGGCAAATGAATATGAATAGAGGCGTTGTTGGTGACAAATGGTCCATGAGGATTTTGTGGCTCTGTGCTATTGGAAGTGCTGTAGGTATTAAGCTTCATAGTTTTGCTTTCTGCGAGCTAGATATAACCTCCTTAAGGTTTTTCCATGACATTTCGCTATGATTTTTTTTCTTTCTAGGCTTGTGGATGGTTGGTGTAGACAGACAGGCTCAGAACAGGTCTAGAGCGTTAGCTGAAAGCTTGAAGGCCATGGATGCTGCGGATAGCCAAAGTGGTGAAGGAGCTTAAAGAAACAGTCAAGTCATCTCAATATGCGTACATTGTCTCTAAAACCTTTTCGTATGCCTTTTTGTAGTTCAAGTCAAAACATTTGTTTTAGGTATGCACTGAATTTGTGTCTTACTGTGGGTTGCAAATGAAAGTTTGTTTTAGTATTCTGATTTAATCTTGTCCATCTTGGAACTGAACCTAGTATGGTGGTAGGTTGTGAATAAGCAAATAACGGAGTGCGAATATTCAGTATGTTTCATTATATCTCTGTTGTCACTTGCTAGTATTGCATTGTATTGATGGAAAATTACCTTGAAATGGAATGTTCCAATATTTATTTTATACAGATTGCTAAGAACCAAGGGTTATACATGTCTGTAGACTGTGTCATTTACATATATACGTTGAATTGTTAAATTGATATCTATTACATCTTTTAGTAAATTCCGAAAAAGTTCTTTGTTTTTTTCATGTTAAACTGTTGAGAGAAGTCGAGGTGCACAGATCATATCTGAGAAAGACGAATGTTTGTGGTGGTGATGATGAACTAGATTTAGTAATGGATAAGTTTTTACTTCCGAGACCCTTTCTTCCTCGGGACTTGGTGTATAGGAGTGAGATCCATTGGTTAGGCATGTTATTTCCATCAGAAAAGCTTGAATGTGTTGGCTCAGATTAATGTAGGCGTGTGATTGAGATAGTTGAATCAGATCCATGTGAAGATGCTTATACATGGATTACACCATAATTATTTATTGAGATTGAAGCTTACGCGAGTATTTCAGTGAGTGCAGAATTGGATTTTAACAGGGTGAGGTGCCCAAATGGGCTCTTACAGACTTCCATGAACAGAATGAGCTTTGGGCCTTTTGGGGAGCTGTTGTGTTCTGCAGTTATGCAAGAATGAAACGTGAGTCCATCTTTCCTTTCTCGGCTGGTGCTCTGTCTGGGCAACCAAGTGGTGGTTTTGATACTGCAAGAGAGAATCGTAACAAAAGTTTCAGTTTCATTGTTAATCAAATTGAACCTATTTTTAACAGACCCGAGTTCTATTATTTGTTTGCGGTAAGATCTTCGAAGGCTTGAAAAACCCGGTCCCAAAACCTATTTCCTTCATTTTGAGTTGGTTAGGAGCCTGACTTTCAAGTAGGAGGTTAGCGGATCGAATCTCCACTCACGAGTTTGGAGATACGTAAAATCTAGTTTAAGTTCTTAATATATCTTCTTTCCTATTAAAAAAAAAAAAATCCAGGCTTCCACAACACCGACGTCTTCTTCACTACTGAAACGCACGATTAATTTCCTATAACTTGTTGAATAAAAATATACATACTTGTACACGTTGGATTCAATTATCTAGACGACAAATTGGACACTTTAAAAGCACGAAAGAGACGAGCTATTTGAGGACATGATAAAGAGTCTCTCAATAACAATAATTTACATTTTGTTTCGAGTTATCTTTATATTTGTGACGGAATGCGATGATGAGACGTCTCAATAACAATGGTTTACATCTCGTTTCGAGTTTCTTTATAACAGTGACAGAAAGCGATAATGAGACATCTCAATAACAGTGTCGTCGCTGATGATCATCAAGTAGGCCACGTGGATTAGCCAGGGTCTTCTTCATCTAATGAGACCTCGATATCGAAGTATCTTTTTGATAGGGGCGCCTCTATCTGTATGGGGAATTCGCTGCTGAAAAATCCCGCCCAGTGTTCCCTTCCTTCTCCCGCCGCCTTCTGAGTATACAATGATAACTTCTGGATCGTTATGACTCATGCCTGATCGTGAAACTGCGACGATAAGACGTCTCAATAACAACGATTTACATCTCATGTTGAGTTTTCAAAATAACAGTGGCATAAAGGCATGACGAGACGTGTCAATAGGTTGGATTCCTTAAATCCATGAGTAACATATAGTTTGTCATACCAAAACCATTTCATTTCTCTCTACATCTCCTATAAAAAATAAAGCTCGTCGATTCGATTTATTAAAAAGATATCTTCAACTTTTATGGCTAGCATTGATTCAGCAGAAGATTTAGTCATCACCAAAACTTGGGTCACCGAAGCATCTCTCCCACAAGCCCCGAAAGTCTTTTTCAACACTAATTTTAATGTTTTAATGTTACAGGAAAGGATGAAAAAAATCAAGTCCTCTCAACAAAGAACAGACCAGTTAAATTTGACGAGCACTATCTGTTTTTAAAAACAAAGTTCCATGATCTACAAACATTCTTCCAAAATCATACACTTACTTCTGGAGATTGCAATGAAGATTAACACATTCACGAGTTGCTTTTGTATGTATATTTCTTTGTAAACCCCTCACGAGACACAACTCGTCCATTTGGTCGCTTATTGGTTTAAAGACTTGTTGCACATGCTAAGTATAATCGTGACTCCTACGAAAGTGAATTAGGGTTTAATTAAGCACCGTAGTATGATTTTGTTATATGTATTTCTATTTGTAAGTACACCCTATTTTGTTAATAATAAAGCAAAGTTGGATGCAAACGAGTAAGAACGTATAACACTGATATATTGGATTCTATTATACACAATGTTACATGGTCTCACAAAGTTGAAATAAAGAGGTTCTTATCCGAAAGTTATTAGAAATTTTCCTATAAATTCACTACTTCTCCACCAAAATTACACAAAAAGTAGACACAAAAGTCTGATGAATTCAAATAGCAAAAATAATCACATACACTGTCCTCATCAAAACAGCTGCTTTCAGAACCAAAACTCTCGCTAGATCCAATTTCCTTGTCCAGAACATCTCCAGGCGCATTCTTAGATGCAGTTTCTGGCATTTTGGGTGTAATGACTACTTCCATCTCTTTTTTCTGCACACACAATAAACCTCCACTTAAAACAACACAATCTACAATTTAATATGCACATGGCAATCATACGAAACACAAACTCACCACCTCCCCCTCAGAATCGCTATCAGAAAAACCCAAAGTCTTGTATGTCACTTCAACAGAAACGTTCTTTGAAACTACTTCTACTTGTTCCTTAAACTCCTGAACCAATGTAACCAACCATTTGCCCCCATTTCAATATAAATAATTTAACTAGGATCGTATTTGTATACACGCGTATCAACTTCGTAAAATCACACAAAATTATAGAATATAAGATCTTCAGTGACTGATTGAAACCAACAAAACCCTTCTTGGTCTATACTAAGTACTGAATATAAATTGTATCTGTTAGAGCATTGCTCGTTGAACCCACCAAGCGTTGGTATGTCAAGTTTTGTTGTTATATTTTAGTGTCAAAACTCAATTAGAGTCGCTTGATTAAATGTACTAAAGTCAACTTCATCTAGGTTAGACTAAAAAGTCTAGGAATGTTGAGACATACAAGTATTACCTTGAAGACCTAAAGAACGTGAAGACGTATCGACTACAACGAAGACATCATCCTTCCACTTGAGGTTAGTGATACTGACTTGACTTGTTTCCATTCCTATTGTTCATTTCAAGTCTTTTAAGATTGAAAACATAACATGCGAGGTTATATTTAATATTGTAGTATTAGACTTGGTCATTTTATTATGATCAAAGTGTTGAGGAAGAATATTTAATTACGAAGTATAACGTTTATCTTTTGAACTTCGTAAATGTGACATCGACATAATCTATGTAACACATTACTTGATTGTGTATTGTATATAGGTGAGTTCATCCTAGGAAACTATGTTTGATTACATATGTTTAAAGGAAGTACATATATAAAACTTGTTTCGTCATCCAAAAGAAATCAATATGTGTTTTAGTCTGGTTTTATATGAAGATCTATTGGATGTCCAATTCGAACCTAAGGTGGGAATTCTGGTAGAACCGATCTTAACTTATGTTGAGAGTTATGGTAGAACCGGTCCTAGCTTTTGTTGGAAGTCTTGGTAGAACTGATCTTTACCTATATTGGGATTCTTGGTAGAACCAATCCTAGATTTTGTTGGGAGTCATTGTAGAACCGATCCATACCTATATTTGGAGACTTGGTAGTGTCGATCTTAACCTATGTTAGGAGTCATGGTAGAACCGGTCTCAAGAGTAAAACCGATTTTCAACATCCACATATTACTTACGGTTTTGTATGAGTTTGGAATTAGAGTCTGCCAAATAAGAAAGTTCTAGATATCAACACAACTTGAACATGTATATAATTCTTATCTTTAATTATTCAAAGATATTCCTTGATATCAAGGTGACCCCAAAATGAAATATTGAGAATCTTTTAAAGTAGATTTTCGAATTATATGTTTTTGATTTTCCAGCAATCAAAACGTATCTCTTGAAAAGCTATATTATTTAAGTGCCAAACTAATATTAGATATTTTCTAAAGAGAGATTTCGGAATTACAGGTTGGATATTAGTTGGAAATATGAAAACATAAATTAGGTATTTATTGCATATCTTGAGAATCTTTCGGTCTTGGAATTTTCTTGTTGTCCAAACAACCTTAGTCTATAAATAGTTGAGTTTTCATTTCTTGCAAAATATCCTAAGATCCAGGAAAACTTCATTCATGTTGTTTTTGGTGGGCCGACTATCCGGAGAGGAAAGTACCCTAATTAGGTGAAATCTCTTAGGTCCGCTCGTTTAAAGACTTTTGTGGGTTCAAGAAGCTCTACGAGTGCCATTGGTGGGGAACTAGATAATTATATTGTTGTTTTAGTTTTCGATTATTTATTTGATTGACTAACGGTTGTTGAAACTTTGATTGCACCTAATTTGATCATTCTTGAGAGCTTTCTCTTCTAACATAAGGTCACTCAAACTAGATCAAAGTATTGACGAGATATTCAGAATTGTTTTTAGATCTGAAGACAACTTATGATCATCCATTGTTAACAGACTCCGTTCTGTGTGTGATTGACCTTAAGTGGAATCAAGTTTTTTTGTGCATGTACAATAGAAGGCAATTGAAAATTTAAAGATAAGAAAATTTTTGTGATTGGTTTTTGCATCTCGTGATATTTGTGCACACATCTTGATCTTATGAGATTCGACTAAGATCTAATTTATCTTTGATAAATTTGATCATATATTTTTTTTGATTGGCAACTATCATTCGGTGGTATCCTTCAATATCCAAATCTGATAGTTGTGAATCTAGATCTTGTTATTTTGGATTTGGATTGATCTTACCTGACAAAGGAGTTTACTAGTTCAAACGGAAGAGCCTTTGTCAAAACCCAACGAATTATTTCTTAAAAGATCATTGGAGTAGTTACCAAACAACTTTGTTCCTTTACTGTTTGGAAGACGATCAAAAGGAGTTGAGTGCTTAAGACTTTACATCGGTAAAGCAACTCAAGATAGTGATTTCTGTCTTGGGATTCACGTGTGTTGACCAGATGGTTGTAGGCGCAGAGATATTGAGGGAACTAAGTAACTAAGGGGTAGATTACTTGGTCTCAACTATACGAAGTTGGCTTTGTTCTTTGTATAATAGCTTAATTCTGAGAGTATTCAAAACTGGACTAGGTCCCGAGATTTTTCTGCATTTGTGGTTTCCTCGTTAAAAAAATATTGTTGTATGATATACTTTTACGTTCCGCAATTATAATTGTTTTATTATAATTAAAAAGAAAAACATAAACCTTCCCTTCTCTCTCAATAACCGTATTTCCAAAAAAAAAAATTATCCTTGTTTTTCTCAAGCCTAATTTTTCTCCAATTTCTCTCAATCTAATCCAGATTTGGTCGGTTTTTGATCTGATTATTCAGACCTTCCGAGCAAATTTAGGTAATATTAATTAGTAGGTTTTTGTTTTCAATAAATACTTATTGCGTGTTGCAATTTTAGGTTTTAGGTTTCTGTTTGTTGTTTCCTTTGATTATACATGGCCACTTCAGGCCTTTTGTTGGTTTATTATGCTTATACAGCGATTTATCATAGCTTTTGGGCATTTCTGATGGAATATGATGATAAAATCAAATATATGGATTTGCTAAAGCAGATTTTTTCTTCAAATCCCATCTCAATAATCTCGTGTTGGACGAAATTTTGTTCTGGTGATCTCTCATTCATTAATGCAGTACCAGGCATCAATGAAGTTCTACGGAAGAAATTTTAGAGAATCTCAAATATATTACCAAGGATTCAGTTATTTGTGTGGAAGTTTATTCATGCAGGAAGAACTTTGGGATACCAGACTATTAATTTTGATACAACTTATCTGATGGTTGAGACAAAGGTATGTGAATGGAAAATTCAAGCGACAAAATATCTAAACCATACTAATATGACTATCGAAGAGGATGCATATAGAATTCAGCAAGCCATCTTGGAGAATGATCAAGGGGTTCCTTGGAGATTCAAGGAGTCAGTTAGTTTCTTCCATGTTATTTGGTTTCATGTAGATCACAAAAATTTCATTATAGATTTGTTGTATCAATTTTCAATGTATAATGATCAATCAGAAGGGTGTGTCTATATACCACCTCTTCTATGTAATTATCCAAATCTCAATCTGGATGAGGTGGTCTAATAAATAATTTGAGGGGCTTTCCACAGCCCCTCTTTTCATAAAAAACAAAAAGAAAATTATAATTAAAAGTAAAAGTAAATCCTAATCACTTGATATTGATCTTATAGTGAATATCTTGAAGTTGTATTGTCTTGAATTGTCTATAGATGATCACTCTAGGTATCGAACTTATAATTTTGCTAACTTATCTGCCTCCCCGTTACAATCCATGTTAACATATTTACAATCTACCTTACTAATGTTGCACAAAAAAGAAGACACATCATTCAGAATTGACTTTGTACACCAATTGCAAGATGGAGGTTTGTTGTTCAAATATTTGATGCGTCATTACAATCCGTTAAATAAACTTCAAATTTGAATGCCTTGTAATTGGCGTACAAATGGTGTGTGTTATTCTTGAATTAATGTGAGGGAGAAATAGAACGAGGCGCACACTAAATCCCAAAAAACCTGAATCTTACTCTATCAATTATAGCAATTTCATCATCAAAAGAATCAAAAATCATAATAAAACAACACTATTAGGATGTTTTTATTCACATTAATCATCTTGATTTACAAAATTACAATTCAGTATCAAATGTTCTTGTTTTTCTGACGAGAAATACGAGTTTCCTCCGCTAACAAACACTTTCAACCCCCAAAGATAAATTAGTAGCATGGCAACGAGTAACAAGTGTTAGTACATTAGAGCCATGCTAATCATGAGCACATTTCATGTGTGACATCCTTGGGAAAGAACCATGATATTCTTACACGTATTGTTGCATAATTTATAAGATTTCATCCAAAAGTTGGCTTTCGGCGTAATACAACTACCACCAGGCGTAATACAACTGCCACTCAATGGATAACACAACAGACAACAATGGCTCTCCAATCTGGTAAAACATACTACATATTACAGATATGAAAATACGATACATTTGGTCGGTTGGAGCGATACAACTATCGCTTGATTTAAGAAAACGAATATGACACGTGCAGTATGTGTTAGAGCACTGCTCGGCTGAACCCGCAAGTGTTGCTATCTTAAGCTTGTTTGTCAAGTTTAGGTGATCAAAATTATGAGTCTTGATTTCTAGTCTACTTATAGCTATGTCTCTAATTAGGATAAAATGTGTAGTTGAGCTTTAGACTTCACGGTGTTCATCGTTGAAGACGAAGATTTACTGAGGGGATCTTGGAGGAACTTCATCAAAAAAAGGTATGTGGAGACTTAAACTTATCTATCACTCAGAAGTGAGTATAACTCGCTTATATATTTCTCGAAACATGTGTTGGAAGCTTTTTACTTTAGCTCCGTTCATCATTATTCTTGACGAGTTTAGTTGGAAACAATTTATTTGTTGAAAACTAAATAATAAGTCAAAAGATGATCATGTGAAAATTGCCTTGAAACATCTTACATGATTTGTGCGAGACAATCATTTGATGTTGACTCGGAAAGTTTCATATTGATCATTCAATCACTTAAAAATTACTTATAAGTTAATACTTTGTGTGAGACAGCTATTTTCGTCTTCTAGGGATGTTTCAATGATTGAAATGGGAATTGAGAACGACTAACCCTTGTCTGGAAACAACACAGTATGCATATTGTTTTGGTATGATTCAGGTCCGCAGACTTTGTTTGCATACCAGTATGCGAACGGTTTTAACTTTTAACGTCCGGGAACCAAGTTTGCATACCAGTATGCAAACGGTTTTACCTGAGTTTGGTCCGGGACTGCAGTTTGCGTACCCATTTGCAAACTGCTGGACAAGACCAAAGTTCGGAACTAAAGTTTGCGTACCCGTTTGCAAACTTAGTGGTTAAAGTTCTAAAATCGGTTAAGTATGTTTTCATACTCATGAAAAATACTTTAGTAAATTAAGGAATGCAATCTTTGCACACTGTGGCTTAATGTTCATGTATTGATTTCGGTATAAGTACTTTGTACGATTACGAATCAATCCGATTTTGTTTCAACTGGGTCTTATATACTTCTATGAGATATATACAATTGAACAACTCTATGAGTAATACAATTAGATTTATTCGATTATCTTTCATGTTTGATTGATCATCAATTTGATCTAGAAGTATTGGATGAATGTGGTTAAGACAAGATTGTTCATATGGCTAACTTCGATTAACTATTATTGAGCCAACCCAATATACACGTTTAGGTACGGTTACCCATATCTAAATGAAGGTATATTTCATTTGTGTGTAACAAGCTAAGACAATCTAACGGTGGAGATATTGCTTTGGTTTTAAGTAAACTTAGCTTGAATCTTAAATCAGGTTTTCATCTAACGGTGAATATTGATTGCATTGTTATTAAGTTATCAAACCTTGATTTGAAGACTATATAAGGGAGAACTCTAGCAACTGTAAAACCTAAACCAGGCACTTTCCTGTGTCCTAGTTGTGACTAGAGTCGATTCTCCTTTAACCTAGGTTTTTCTAAAACGATTATAGGTTAACGACTTGAAAACTTCATTTGGGATTCGTGAATCCAGATCCAACTATTTTCTTTGTAGTTGTGTATTCTGACCTTACTTGTTCTATCTTGCTGAGTACTATCTTCTCTAAGATTTGCTCGAGAGTTTTATCCGATAGGTAAGATATAAAAAGTAATCACGAAGCTCTTCGTCTCATTCTTTGTGATTCCACAATAACTTATTCTACTACCATATAGTTAAGTTACTGTGAGGTGATTGATATTTCTAAGATGTTCTTCGGGAATATAAGACCGAATTATCAATTGGCTCCTGTGCACCTTGATTTATCAAAAGACGGAACAAAACTTCATAGGTACTTTCATGGGAGACAGATTTATCTATCAGAATAGGATTTTCTGTGTGAGACAGATTTGTCTATAAGTCTTCGACTTTGGGTCGTAGCAACTCTTAGTTGTGGGTGAGATCATCTAAGGGATTCAAGTGCGTAGAGTCCTGCTGGGATTCAGAGACGTAAGGAATGCGACTGTACCTTAATCGGTGTGAGACTTGGTTAGGGCTCAACTATATTCAAGTTAGAAGTTAACTTGTAGTAGGCTAGTTTCTGAAGCGGCTTAACACAATGTGGTGTTCAAATATGGACTAGGTCCCGGGGTTTTTCTGCATTTGCGGTATCCTCATGTTTGTGGGTAAAAACTGTTTTTGCTGGTTTCGGTGAATTTGGGTGTGTGGATGAGAAACAAATCTAAACCTAAAACAAATGCACTGCACGGGAGTACTTTAGATTCGAGAGATCAATTTGTATAATCCTAGCCTAAACCAAGAAATGGCCATTCCAGTCTTGCTTCGGTCACAAAGTGAAGGAGAAGGGTTGGTCTTAGGGAGGAAAGCGAAGAAGGTGTTGAGACCAGAATGGTTAATTCTGAAGGTGTGGTTATTTTATGACTTGTATCAGAATGTGGAACCGGCTTGCGGAATGTAAGCTATCAGTTCTTTGGTGTTTTCTGGATACTGTGTTGTTGTTAACCAAAATTTGTTGTTTAGTCAAAATAGGTAAAACCTATTTATACAAGTCATATTTAGCGCACCCTGATCTCGTAGAAAGTGGGAGTGATTGAGTAATGGAAAAGTGAGATTATCTGTAAATGCCAGAGACCACGTTCCCACCATGGTGGAAACTGGTTAGTTTATACCTACTACTTCTTACCGCCACTAACTGCCCTGCTTTCTGAAACTTTCTTATAATTGGCGTGTTGCACGTCGCACGTTGTAAACCGCCAGACCAATACCCTGATGAGCATCCCCCAGTTTGTGGCATGTTTGATGTCTCGAGTATTTTCATGGAAAACATGTAGCAGGTTGCTATGTGCGGCAAGTCAAAGTCAGGAGACTTGCCATAGGAGAATAGCACGTGATGCTATTAGGCTTGTCTTAGTTGGTCGGCCGAAACTTGCCACAGGCCTGTTAATTCTGTAGCGAAATTGGACGGCTGAGATCGTAACTCATGAGAAAGGGTGGCCATTGATTATGGTCACATTCTGTTGGCGCCTGATGGTAGCACAGTGGCGTCATTGGCACATGTCAATGGTGTAGTGGCATGTAGCGGCATGACAGTGGCATAGTGGCGCCTGGCGTAGCCGTGCCAGCTATTTTGGCATATTGGTGTTAGAGCCAAATATGGCTCTGGCAACATTGACCATGTTGCTATATCAAACTTAAGGCCTTAGGAGAATTACTTGACTTAGTTGGTGTGTCAACTTTAGCTAAATTACGGTTTGGCATATCAAAACCCTAATTAGCGCGTGTGGCATGGCCGCGGCACGGTGGCGCTTTATGCAATCGGTGCCATGGCCACATTGAAGGAATTATGGCAGGCCATAATATGGGAATAACCAAAGGCGCAAGGAAGGCCACGGGTGATTATAGAAAAATGGTTTTATGGGTCACGCATGACTCGTGGCATGTTGTGGGGCTAGAGTGGCGTAATTTGAGCCACGACCAAAAATTAGGGTTTCGACTAATATCACTAAAGCAAGAATCGTGTTCTGATCATAATACCCTAATTGGAATCTGTTATGGTGTTGGCCACGAACAAAAAGTGGGTTAGCACGTAGCTGCGCTGTTTGTGTCATGTTGGCATGTTGCTACGGCGGAGTGGCGTGTTGGCATGTTGCTGCTACAACATGGCATGTTGGCATGCCGATTAAGATGTTGGCGCGGCATGGCACGTTTGGCATGCCGATTAGCATGGTGATGAGACATGGCACGTTTGGCATGCCGATTAGCATGTTGGTGCGGCATGGCACGTTTGGCAAGCCGATTAGCGTGGTGGCCGTTCAGCATAGTTTAGCCTTTTAATGCTTGTGGAGGGTTTAGAGCGACCTGATTGGTCGATATAAAAGAGGCCGGCCAAACATAGGGCGTGGCCACATCTCCAGTGCACGTGGCGCATTTAAAGCGACCTGATTTGCTGATAGGAAAGAGGGCCGGCAAGTATGGTCCCGACCACATCTCATGTGCATGTGGCGGATTTAGAGTGACCTAATTGGTCGATGGGAAAGAGGAGGGCCGACAAGCAGCATGGGGGCGTGGCCATATCTCTAGTGCGTGTGGCGGCTTTAGAGCGACCTGATTGGTCGATATGAAAGAGGGGGGCCGGTCAAGAAACATGGGGTGTGGCCGTCTGCGGGTGGTGCCTAAGCTGGACGACCACGTGATATGGCCACGCCTCCTTTTGTTGTTGCTCCTATTTTCTGCGGCTCCTCTTTTATTCTTGTTTTCTGGTAGGACTTTGCTCCTACTATCTCCATGGCGGATTAGTTTCCTAGCTTGCGTAGATTTGGCCTCGACCAATAGGGTTCGAGATATTTGCACAGGCGCAAAAAGGCTTAATTTTTGCAAATTAATTAAGTCAAAACTTGAATTTTGTGAATTATCACAAAATTTAACAAATTCTGTGTGTTGACACAAAATCCTTTTATTCTCAGAGAGCAATTAGCTCATCTTCTGATTGAGCATTTTCATGCAGACCTTAATTTTGATACTTCGGGAAATTCGTGTTACTCAGCTGCGAGTGAACACTAATTGTCATGTCATACCAATACTAAGGGTTCAGCTGGGGAACATATCATAGGAAAATACTTAATAAACCATACACTAATGAGTAATGTAGGCAAGAGTTTACAGAATGTTTGGGATTGTTGCTACATGCACCATTCTGAATAAATATACTGAATTGCTCAGTACATGTGTGAGTAGAGACGCCTGGGCACTCATTACTTTAATATGGCTCAGTCCTTTTGCAGATGGCGCATTAAATATAGGGTTTTATATTTTTAGTCCTGAACTAAAAACCACCATCAACACCTCGTTAACAAAATTTATGTTGTTTGTGAAATATCACAGGTTGTGTATAGTTCAATCAATTGGTAAATCCTACCTTTGGTTGTTGGATAGAAATTGATTGACAGTTGCATATTGGTTTTTGATACCGTCTAAGTTGTTTCTCATAATAATCAGATCACGGACTTGATTATGTTGATTTGCTTATTGATTTGAGAAGCAGAGATATAACTCTTGGATATCTTTCCTTGATTGAGTCCGACAGTCTAGTTGATTCTCTTGGAATTATATTGGAATTTAGTCCATACAGATTGTCGACATAATATTGGGTGTGGTTGTTAGACCCCCGCTTTTTCAGTATGTCCTTAACCGAACTCATTCCAACAATGAGTTGATAGGAGATGAAATTCCACGAAATACTCATTTTGCATTAACTGTAACAAATGTACCAACTCATTCCAACAATGAGTTGTATAGGAGATGAAATTCCGCGAAATACTCTATTTGCATTTAAGTGACAACAAATGTACCAACAACGTAAGTTAGATGATTCTAACTCACTCCCATTGAGAACAATATTAGATGGACGTAACTAAAAAAAACACAAAAATATAGATGAACCTAACTCACTCCCATCGAGAACAGTATTAGATGGACTTAACTGAAAAAACACAAAAATACTTAACTAGCTTTTACCGAAAGAAATAATGGGAATCTAACTCCCACTGAAAAGCAACAAAAAGTGATTCGTGAACACACAAATGGCATACCTACTTTACTTTAGGAAAATGAGAGCAAAACTCCCACTTAAAAGTTCTATCAGGGGATTCTAGAATTACCATGACGGAAACAAGAGGAAAAAAATCAATGATACGATGTTGCCGCAATTGTTTCACAAATTTCTTCGATCAACATAATTGGTCAAAGGCATTCCAACTTTAAAAAATTCAAGCAAGCCAATTAAACATAAAACACAGGAATGTCAGTCCATTTAAGGCTACCAGTATCTCCAAATGTGGCCAATTATAATATGTTCAAAATTGATGGTCTGTGTGTACTAGTGTACAATAAACTACAGTCATTTATACGTAGTGAGTGCATTGGCCAAATTTTATGAGAGAATGAACATCTGCGGATTAAAATTTTGTACAACAAGGTGATGTAAATAATTATCACTTCAGTTAAGTTTTAGGTTAATGTAGAATTCATTATTCAATAACTGATTTCACTATAAACATAACAAAATAACTGGTACGAAGTTTTCATCACCCAAATAAAAACACGCATAAAATCAAAAACCCAGGCAGATACAAAAACTCACAAACCCTAAAATCAATTCAAAAAGAAAAACTCAAGAACCCTTAATTCAAGCTAGATGAAAAAATGCATTCACATACCTGAATATCAAGCAAAGCCTCAACTCGGTTCCTAACATCTGGTGTGCTACTTTCACATACATCAGAATGTTGTCAATGCAAAGCCTGCATATGAAATCAGCAAAAACCATCAAAAGACCAAAAATCCCAACAAATCAACGAGAAAATAAAATCCAACGGAAACATGAAAATTCTAATGATCTCTCCTCTTAAGTCTAAAGACTAGAGATCAAAAGAAAACAAAATCATTTTATAACAGATGTAAAACAAAAGAAAAGAAACATTTGATAATAGACGTAAAACTAACCCTATATCCTTCTTCAGAATCAGAATTTGATGATGAATCATTTTGTTCGGCCATTACTGTATCACTGACCTAGTGAATAACCCAAAAATGAAAAGAATCCGAAGAAGCCAGACGTAGAAAGTGAGAGAAAAAGAATTGAAACCTAAAAGAAAACCTAATGAAGAGTGACTTATAAAGTGAGAGAGAGAGGGGTGACTCATTTGCAAACCTGGCATACGCGTGTCTTTCTGAAAAGAAAAAAAAACTTACACTCCAACGACACAGTTGCTAAAGAGCGTGTTTGGCACACTGAAAAAATAAGAATGCCTTTTAAAGAAAAAGAGAAAAAAATAGTGTTACACTCCAGTAACACCCTTATTAAGGGTGTGTTTGGAACCTTGAAAACACTAAAAATAAATAAAATAAATAAATAAATTGAAAACCCTATCAGTTGTCTCACAAGGAGAGGCGTGTCATGGGCACGAGGTAGAAGATGTCGTTCTTTCTAGCACTCTAGATATAACACACAGATTGACCAACATTTTGATCATGCACTGTAGGATTAAATCAAAAATGAAAAAGAATTTTTTTTCACTGAAATCCATCAAGTTAAATACAACAACAGATTAGGTTAAACAAAATATCAAACAAAAAAAACCTTTTTGTTTCATCATGTTAAATCTGCAATCAAGAAAATCAAATGTTAAACCAAAGACCCAAGGTAACTGAAGAATATAATGCTAATGAACAGCTTTGTGCCCCTACCGTGTACTTGGTTTCAAGTACTTTTCTCTCATCAATAAAATTTGCTTTGATTTCATCATGCTTAGTCTGCCATCAGGAAATAAAAATATCAAAACTAAATAGCTTTGGGCCCTACAATGTTACTTAGCAAAAATGAAAATCATCAAGAAATTCAGAGACTACAAATCAATACAGAACAACAATTAGGTATGCGCATTGACATGAATCAGTTACTAGTACTGCCAACAAACACATAAACAGGCACTACTAAAAGTTGAACATCCTGAAAACAAACTTCAACCTACACCTTGCCACACGGTAATCACAGGTGGTACTACTTACACCATAAGCTTATTACCAATGAGGTTAAGCAAACAAAATCATGCATAAAATCACCTAAACAAAATCTCCCCCACCATCACCCAAACAAAAACATGCATAGAATCAAAAACCCAAGCAGACACAAAAACTGGCAAACCCTAAAATCAATTCAAAAAGAAAAACTCAAGAACCCTAGAATTAATTCAAGCTAGATAAAAAAAAAAAGCAGTCACATACCAAGAAAAGCCTCAACTCGCTTCCTAACATCTGGTGTGCTACTTGCACATGCATCATCATGTTGTCCATGCAAAGCCTGCATACGAAATCAGCAAAAACTATCAAAAGGCCAAAAGTCCCAATAAATCAATAAGAAAATAGAATCCAACATTAACATGAAAAGTCTAATGATCTCTCCTTAAGTCTAAAGACTAGAGATCAAAATAAAACAAAAGCATTTTATAACAGATGTAAAACAAAAGAAAAGAAGCATTTGATAATAGATGCAAAACTAACCCTATAATCAGAATTTGATGATGAATCCTTTATTTCGGCCATTACTGTATTACTGACCTAGTGAATACCACAAAATTGAAAAGAAGCCATAGAAGCCAGGCGTAGAAAATGAGAGAAAAATAATTGAAACCTAAAAAAAAAACTAATGAAAAGTGACTTATAAAGTGAGAGAGAGAGAGAGAGAGAGAGAGAGAGAGAGAGGTGACTCATTTGCAAACCTGGCGTACGTGTGTCTTTCTGGAAGGAAAAAAAACTTACACTCCAACAACACCGTTGCGTAAGAGTGTGGTTAGCACACTGAAAAAAAATAAGAGTGCGTTTAAAAAGAGATAAAAATAGTTTTACTGTTCAGTAACACCCTTAATTAAGGGTGTGTTTGGAACCCTGAAAACAAAAAAAAACAAAAAACTTGAAAACCCTATCAGCTGTCTCATAAGGCGACGCGTGTCAGGGGCATGTGGCAGAAGATGTTGTTCTTTTTATCACTCTAAACATAACACACACATTACATTTTGATCATGCACGATAACATTAAATCAAAAATGAAAAAAGAAATTTTTGTTCACAGAAATCCATCTAGTTAAATACAACAATAGATTAGGTTAAAGGAGATACCAAACAAAAAAAAAACTATTCAAGTTTGAACCCCTTGGGCCCTTCAATCCGGCAACACTTGATATCTATAAGATACTTGAGAGCACCTTCATCGCGCTCTGTGATCCACATTCCAGAAGGAGTAGATGAAACCCACAATACCAGAATTTTATACCAAAATAAAGATAAAAGTGGATAATCATATTAATTACCTCCTCCCTTAAAATTTTATTTGTCTTCAACACATCGAGCCAGAAATCTGGAACACCCTTCTCAGCTGCTAGTATTTAGTGCTTGCTATACATACTGCTTTATCAGCCTCAACCTCTTTTGTAACTTCGTCGACCCCGACCACCCCACTGACAATATTAAATCTCTGCAACCAAGTCAACAAAGTCAAGAAATACCACGTTTGAAGCCGGTCAACAATAGACAAATTTATAAAAAGGCATGTGGTTGGGTGATTGTGAATATAAATTGTACCTGACTGTAAAGGGGTTCATACATTGTCTGATACTTGGCTTCAAGTAGGGCACTCTCTTCACATAATTTTACCTTGATCTCATCATGCTTAGTCTGCAGTTGAGAATATTAAATGTCAAACCCCATTGTATATGAAACCAAAGACCCAAGCTAACAGAACACAAATGAAATGTTTATGAAAAAGCTTTTTCCCCTACCATGTAGACGGCTTCAAGAAATTCTCTCTCTTTAATAAACTTTGGTTTTATATTATCATGCTTTGTCTGCCATCAGGAAATAAAAATGTCAAAACAAAATAGCTTTGTGCCACTACAATGTAACTTAGCAAAGATGAAAATTATCAATATATTCAGAAATGAATAATCAATATAGAACATCAATTAAGTATGAGCATTTTCCACAGGAACCTTGACAAGCTTTCTAGTACTGTCAACAAATTGTTATCACATAACATCACCAGCACTACTAAAAGTTGAACATCTGGAAAAAGAAAAAACAACCTCAACCTACAACTTCAGAAATAAAAACCTTTACAATAATCACTGGCTGGTGTTACTTACAACATAAGCTACTTACCAATGAGTCACGGAATCATGAATAAAATCAAAAATCCAAGAAGAAAGAAAAACTCACAAACCCTAAAATCAATTCAAAAAGAAACCCTAGAACTAATTCACATTAGATGAAAAAAAATTACATACCTGAATGCGGAGCAAAGCCTCAACTCATTTCCTGACATTTGGTGCAATACTTTGTACATCCGAATGTTGTCCTGATTGTGGTTTATAAAGCCTGCATGCAAAACCATCAAAAGGCCAAAAGTCCCCAATAAATCAACAAGAATATGGAATCCAAAGAAGAAACAACACAAAAACAACCATATATCCAGGAAAGAAAAGAAAAGACTAGAGATCATAATGACTAGAGATAAAATGAAAAGAAAAGCACTTGATAATTGATGTAAAACCAACCCTATATCCAGAATGAGTGACAATGTATGAATAATTGTTGTCATCATTAAATCCATCTTTAGGCTTTGATGATGGATCATTTATTTCTGCTGTTACTTTGCAGTATTAGAAATAAGCGGAAGAAGCAAATTATAGAAATTGAGAAAAAGAACCCTAAAGAAACCCTATAGATGAATAGTACTTATAAAGGTCATACAGAGAGAGTGGTGTCTATCTGAGAAAAAAATTACACTCTAATAACATTTGAGGGTGTGGGGTGTGTTTGGCAATCTCGAAAACCCTATTAAGGGCATGTTTGGCAACTGAATTTTTTTTCCAGAAAGCCAATTAAAGTGACGCGTGTCCGGGCAGGAGATGTCGTTTTTTTTTTTTGCAGCAACACACACATTGACCGATATTGCACTCTAGAATAAAATCAAAAATGAAAATAATAAAGTTTTGTTCGCAGAAATCCATCAGGTTAAATAGAAATACTAATAACAACAGATTAGATAAACAAAATACTAAACAAAAAAACTATGGGTATGGCATGAATCTAAAGCTTTTAGATCTAATCATCATTAACTAAAGATTTATTTATGCCCAATAAGATGGGAAAAAATTTAAATGTGTTCTAATCATAAATTTGATAATCAACTAATTATGATAGATGATCAAATGTATCTAAATGTGTTTTAATAGAGTTGTTCAAATGCTTAATATCTCATGGAAATATATGTGAAGCATTTGAAACACATTCGGCTTGGTGTGACTTAATATATATTTTTGATCGGTAAAGAATTTGGTGCTGGCGAGTTTCGAATTCAGGTTACTGGTATCATCACCCAGAGACTTTACCACTGTACTACAGTGACATCGGCGTTTGACTTAATATTTAGTTTCCAGCAAATGAATTGTTTACAACTAAAGTTGTCAAGTAGATGATGAAGCATTCTAAGCTTTAAACTCATATTTCGAGAATTATATTAACGAGATAAACTCGACTCGAAATTTCAATGTGTATAACATAAAGTCTATATAGCTATACGACTTAGTCTCATTAGTAGATAAAATTGAATAGACTTCTGATTGATAGATAAGTTTTAGTCTCCACATACCTTTTATCGTCGAAGTTCCTCCAAAGTCTTAAGTAGATCTTCTTCTTTAAATGGTGAGCGTCGTGAAGTCTAATGCTCAACTACACACTTTTATCCTAATCCTAGACATGGCTATAAGTAGACTAGATACCAAGATATAGTTTGGATCAACTAAATTTGATAACAAGCTTGAGATAGCAACGCTTGCGAGTTCGATCGAGCAATGCTCTAATGGTAGGCCTCGAAAGGTGTATAAAAATGATGCGATGAAAACGCGGGCCTACAGTAATACCGCAAGTGCACGGTCGTCAGTTGTAGCTCGTGCAAGTACGGGTCGATCCACAGAGATTGGGTGTGTTTCGGAAGTGTTTTAGCTAATTGGGTTCCTAGATTTGCTTTGGGTTTAGAAGCCTTTTGGCTTAAATGGGGTTTTGAGTGCTAATGGGTTTGAATGCCCTTTGAATGAATTGGGCTTAGTGGGTTTGTTAAAGATAAAATGAACTGAGCTTGGGCTCAGTTATCTTTGAAGTGCAAATGGGCTTTGGTTCTAGAAACTGGTCTGAGCTTTGGGCTCAACAGTTCAACTATGACTTGGGCTTAACAGTTCACTAGGCTCTGGCCTTACAGTGAACTGAGTCTTGTGCTCAGTTGTTCACTTATGAATTGGGCTGGGCCTTAACAATGAATTTGACTTGGGCCTTAATGAACTGGGCTTTGGTTTTGGTCTTACAGTTGGGCTCAAATTGTGCTCTGGGCTTTTGGAAGTGAGCTTTGGGCTTGAGTGCACAGCAGAGCAGAGGCAAGCAGTAGCAGCTGGGCTAACAACAGTGTTGCAACAAGGGAAAACAACAGCTGCAACAAAGAATGGCAGCAGGAGAGGAAGCAGCAGTGCAGCACAAGCAGTGCACAGGACCAAGAAAAGAAGGCAGTACTGCAACAGCAGCACAAGGCAAGGAGTGGCAGCAGCAGTGCAAGAAAGGCAGCAGCAGCAGAGGAAGCTACAGCAGCAACAGAAGAAGTGGCAGCAGCAAGGGAAAGCACAGCAGCACAAGTGCTGCAGCAGCAATTGCAACAGTAGAAGAATGCAACAGAAGTGGCAGGAGGGGAAGCAAGTAGTAAAGAAAATGCAAAACAGAAAATGCAGATGAAACAAACAAGTGAAAGAAAACAAGACTAACAGTTGAAGATGGATTTATGGATGACAGGGAAGGTTGATTATGGATGGGAACTAGGGGTTGAATTCACTCTAACTTTTACTATGTATTCTCCTATAGAAAGTTAAACACAACTATGGTATTATTTCCAAAGCACTAATTGTCTTTCTACAGCACAACTAGTCAAGGGATTATGAATTTAGCTTGAGTTGCAGCTTATCAGCAGCTCATGAACCTAACTACAAAGTATACTTGGCATACATTGTGAAAGTGAGGTGATGATGAGCTAAGTTCAAGTTTTTCCTAAACCTGCTTAGCCTTCTAAAGCAATGTGATCAATGTACTATACAATAAGACATTAGAGATTCATCAAGTCCCTAGCATGATAGTTTAGAACATGACAAACAGCATAACAGTGAGTAACAGTGAGTAACTAGGCAAACTAACATTGAGCATAACAGTGATTAACAGTGAGTAAACTAACATAACATTGCAAACTAACATAACAACAAATGCAATTAAGAGTGAAAATGCAACTAACAGGGGCAATGAAAGTTAACAGGAGCATCAAAAACTAACAGTGCAATTTAACATTGGAATTAACCTAACCCAAATTGGGTGGAAACTTGGCTAGTCCAAGAACAAGTTTTAACATCTCATACACATCCCCTTTTATACCCAAATTAGCAAATTAGGGTTTACACCCATTTTCCCCAAATATCTTCACTCAACAGTACAATTAGGGTTTCGAGAAATAATGAAATTAACTCACCCTCTGATGCAATTAGACTCGACCCATGCTTTGGGTATGTCCCCTCTGCTCTTCTGAAGCTTTTCCTGCCCTCAATTTTGACTTCTCCTCGCTGTTGGTGAAACCCTAGCTTCTCACTGTTCTAGCTTGTAGCACCTAGTTAGATGCTAGAAACGAGACAAGGGAGAGACTTGGGATGGAGTGGTGATGTACGGTGTGGTGTGGTGGTGGTGTAAGCGACAGCGGCAGAGAGTGGAGGTGGTGGAGTTGCAGGCTCTGCAACTGTCGGGTGTTTGTGGTGAACTGGTTTTGGGAAGATGAGAAGGAAGAGCTCGATGGGATTAGGATTAGGGGTTGTTTGGTTGGGAATAGGGTATGTGTTGCTATGGTGTGAGGCGGATATCAAATTTAGATGTTGGCGAATCTGAGTCACTGGATGCGATGCTGGTAGGTAGATCGGACGGCTAAGAGAGAAGCAGTTTGTAGCGACCGTTGGATGTGGAACACAACGAAGTCAACGGTGCTAGATTAGGTTAGGTGCTATAGTGTTGGGCGGAATCATCGGGATTTGATGCACAGGCATAGGAGCGACCGTTGGATTCAACTACCATCTAATCTGAAGGCTTGGAATTTCAGCGCTGTGGTGCTTGGCAGAGACTTCCGATTTTGATGATCTATGAAGGAGCGACCGTCGGATGCTTCTGAGAACTGATCTGATGGCTGAGAACGGAGGCGCTTTTGTGTGTAGAAAATGAGGTTGTGCGCACCATTCTTCGCGGCTTCCTTGCGTAATTTCTCCCGGCTTTTCACTACTTTTCTGCTCTTTTCGCTCCACGAGAACGAAAATAAAAAAGCAAAATTAATTAAAAAAATATTTATTCTTGAAAACAATGAAAATACAGAATATGGGATAATGTAGAATTAATGCACAAAAGATGAGTTAAATGCCAACAAAAAGGGATAAATATACAATATTTGGCACTCATCAAATACCCCCAAACCTGAATTTTACTTGTCCTCAAGTAAAACAAAACTAAGGAAATCCTACTATACCACTGTCGCTGGTCTCTCGAATGCATTTAGCGTATGCACTAAGCCTTTTAAACCACTAAGTGTCCCTAGTGGACGAGTTGAAGTCTCGTGAAGGTTTACCAGAGGTGTGCCTACAAAACCTAAGGACAAAATATAAGCTCATATTCCATCAAATGTGACATGTGCAAAACAGTTTAAGCTCACAGCAAAATGGAGATGTCAATCTAGCTATCGAAGGCACAATCCTAGCACTGATAACAAAAAGACATGTGATAAGAGTGTAAAGTGTATCTACACATGTGTAAAGAAAGATCTGAAGTTATGACTACTAATCACCAAGAGATAGTTTCTCAGGCTAAGAACTGAGGTCGAAATCTAGCTAGCTGTCCGGACTTTACGAGAATTGTGAATGAGTTGGAGGTATTTCACAATTCTCGCGTTGTACATCAATGGCATACACCCTCCTTGCTTATTACAACGAAACAACAAAAGAACTCTTTACATGACTCTTATTTACATTGACAAATCTCTTTTATTTTTGGAACAAGAGATGATGGAATTGATAAATACTTGATTTTTTTGGATTTTTCTGATATTTTTTTTTTCTGAATATATACATCGTTTTTTTTTTTTTTTTTTTTTTTTTTTTTTGAACGGAAACACTTTTGATACATACAAAAGAAACAAAAATTACATGACACTTTGCAAGAGGTAGCCCTTTTTGATGCACCCAGTTAAATTCGATGGTTGTCTTTCTTAATGTAACCTCCACTTCTATCCCAACCAACCAAAGAACAAGCTAGTCAAGTTTCGTTCAGTATTCTAAAGTGATTGGCAATCGTAACTTCCTATCCAACACCTTGAAGATCGAGGCCATACATGTATTGGTAGATCGTGCGCGTGCAAATTTCTTATCACTATGTGAATTGTGCTAGAATCAGGGTGCCTAAATATCTAGACTAAGACTCCTAATAAAATACATATTTGCACAAGAGTCAACATTTCAAGGTAAATGAGCTCCATTTTTTTATGATTTTTCATTTTTTAATTTTTTTGAATTTTGATTTTTTAATTTTTTTGGAATTTTTCAATTTTTTCAAAAAGAAGGAGTTTTGTTTTCAATTATGCATATTATCATGGTATCTACTCTATACCCCCAAACCTAAACTAAACATTGTCCTCAATGTTTCAAAATATGGAAAGAATTAAAATGCAACATATGGAAAGGGACATGCTGAGTAGAGTAAAAGGAGAGAGAATACCCGATTTCGGCGAAAGCAGAATTAAAACTCCGTTATTCAAGGCAAAAATCCAACATATTTCAGCCGAGATCATATTGGATTAGCAAAATATATACAAAAGGAACAAAAGGGTTTTTAAAATTTTATCTACTGGATTATATACAAAAAATTCACCATACACTAACAATCTAAAGAGTTGAGGATCAACCCAAAAGACAAGTGTAGACATTTCAACAGCTTCACACAATAATAATAGGAAAGAAACGCAAGTGAAACTGTGAAACAAAATGAGCTACCCCCAAACCTGGATTTTACAGAAGATATAATTTTGAAAACAAAATCGCGCAGTTTTGGGGGTTCATCATGCACAAGGTCTAGCTCAAATGAACTGTGCTAGGGACGGGCAAACATGCTATTTCCAACTGTGGTTCCTCAAATGTATTATATTTGGAAGCAAAATAGTCCAAGAGGACTTGGGAAGCACACAGTTCCAAACCTAGGTTGGGCATTCTCAGAGAAATTGGTTTTATATTTACAAACCAAATCTAGGTTGGGTGGAAGGCCATCAGATTGTGACTTAGGTAGAAGAATAGGCATCATTATCAATCAAATCAAAATCTCTAACTCATCTACACATGTCACATCATGCTCACAATCATCAATCAATTGGCAAGTTCACACTCAGAATCATCAACATCATCAACAGATTTATTCTCATGCATCGGCAAATCAGGAGAAATATCACAATGTGACCTAGGTAGAGAATCAGACACATCAAATATATTTTCATGCATATTAGTGTCTACAGAAGATTCAACTATTCCTATGTCATGTCATCTTCACAGAATAATTGTACGAATCCCATGTCAATATCAAAATCATATGAATTACAATGAGTATTAGAAAAAACAACATTCATGAAGGTCGAGGGCGAGAAGCCATATGTTATTGAACCAACAGGTTCCACAATATTTTCATGTTCTTCTAACATATCATCATAATCATCATAATCATCATCATGGTAGCATGCATATTGGTCCTCATTAAAAGTGGTGGTGTCGTTAGTCGATTCATGTTCCTCTAAATTAGGTTCATATTCAACATTATTTACATGAATGGGACTAGACACTTCATTAGGGACAACATACATTTCCTCATGAATTTCCTCCTTTTGTAGGTGAAGCAAAATCTGATCTAAATATGCCTGAATTCGTGATGTAGATCTATCGAAGTTTTGCTCACTAAGTCTGAAAGCTTCTGTGGTGGAGTCTAAATTCATGGGAGTACAAAATTCTTCATGTTCAAATTGTGGTGATTGGTACATGTGTGCATGGTCATTAGGGTTTATAAAAGATTGATCGCAACCCTCAAAGGATTGATTATGGTCCCAATGACTACCATTCTCACAATTTATGGGCATTTCATACCTTGGATTTTCTCTAGATTGCCTAAAATTATGCAAAATATGACAATTCTCAACAGGGTGGTCTAAACTACCACATGCGGGACATGCATAGATTTCAGGTTGCCTAAGAAAATTAGATGTGACAGATTCCTCATGTGATTGCATTTCTAAAGCTGTGATTCGAGCTTCTATTTGATCCATAAGTGATGATTGTGTGAGTGAGGCACTAGCAAAATGTTCATTTTCACGTTGTGGCGAATGATGCATGTATGAATAGTCATTAGGGTTCATGTATTGCGGCTCGGGACTTTGAAAATGTCCATAATAATTCCTATGACTATTGACATCATGGTCCGTGGAAGGTTCATAACGTGGCATATGCCCATAAGCAAGTTCTCTAAGAGTTTTATTTCCATCCCCAGGAGCAGACCAATATCCAGACATGATTGGCTCAAAAGCTAAGTAACTATGTTACAAAGCTCAGAATTTGGTTTTTAAAGGGTTTGGATTTTTGGGAAAAATTTGGTTTTGGTGGGAGACATTTGAAAATTTGGTTTAAAATGGGAGTAAAAATAAAAATTTGGTTTAAGATGGGAGCAAGTAAAATTTGGTTTTAAAATTGGGAGCAAAGTAGAAATATTTTTTTTTTTTTTTTTTTTTTTTTTTTTTAAAGAAAATAAAATTAAAAAAAATAAAATTTGGTTTTTGAATGGGAGCAAGCCCACTGTGCAAGCCTCTAATGAAATGGAAGGAAGGCTGCGGCCCACAATCGGTTATCAGCTGGGGTTTAAACCCAGAGTCCAAAATACAAGTCCAATGGAAAAATTTAAACAAGCCCACACAAAATAAATACAAGCCCACAAATTAAACAACAAGCCCACAAATAAATTATTACAAACCCAAAATAGAAAAATAAAAAGCCCAAAAAATTGGGTTAATTATTACAAGCCCACAATTAAATAAATTTGGAAGCCCACAGGTTGGGTTCTCTCAATTGAATGGGTTTAGGCTTACCTTTTTAGCACAGCCCAGCTGCTCTGATATTGTTGCAAAAACCCAGTTGGGTTTTGGTTCTTTTCCTTGGTGGCGTCCCAGCAGAGAAAAAACAGGTTCAGAATCAGCAGGTCCAACAGCAAATGAAATGAAGCAGATGCAGATGCAAATGCTATGAAATGAAATGCAAAATAGCTAAGAAAAACACAGATAAAACACAGCACCAATCCCCGGCAGCGGCGCCAAAAACTTGGTAGGCCTCGAAAGGTGTATAAAAATGATGCGATGAAAACGCGGGCCTACAGTAATACCGCAAGTGCACGGTCGTCAGTTGTAGCTCGTGCAAGTACGGGTCGATCCACAGAGATTGGGTGTGTTTCGGAAGTGTTTTAGCTAATTGGGTTCCTAGATTTGCTTTGGGTTTAGAAGCCTTTTGGCTTAAATGGGGTTTTGAGTGCTAATGGGTTTGAATGCCCTTTGAATGAATTGGGCTTAGTGGGTTTGTTAAAGATAAAATGAACTGAGCTTGGGCTCAGTTATCTTTGAAGTGCAAATGGGCTTTGGTTCTAGAAACTGGTCTGAGCTTTGGGCTCAACAGTTCAACTATGACTTGGGCTTAACAGTTCACTAGGCTCTGGCCTTACAGTGAACTGAGTCTTGTGCTCAGTTGTTCACTTATGAATTGGGCTGGGCCTTAACAATGAATTTGACTTGGGCCTTAATGAACTGGGCTTTGGTTTTGGTCTTACAGTTGGGCTCAAATTGTGCTCTGGGCTTTTGGAAGTGAGCTTTGGGCTTGAGTGCACAGCAGAGCAGAGGCAAGCAGTAGCAGCTGGGCTAACAACAGTGTTGCAACAAGGGAAAACAACAGCTGCAACAAAGAATGGCAGCAGGAGAGGAAGCAGCAGTGCAGCACAAGCAGTGCACAGGACCAAGAAAAGAAGGCAGTACTGCAACAGCAGCACAAGGCAAGGAGTGGCAGCAGCAGTGCAAGAAAGGCAGCAGCAGCAGAGGAAGCTACAGCAGCAACAGAAGAAGTGGCAGCAGCAAGGGAAAGCACAGCAGCACAAGTGCTGCAGCAGCAATTGCAACAGTAGAAGAAATGCAACAGAAGTGGCAGGAGGGGAAGCAAGTAGTAAAGAAAATGCAAAACAGAAAATGCAGATGAAACAAACAAGTGAAAGAAAACAAGACTAACAGTTGAAGATGGATTTATGGATGACAGGGAAGGTTGATTATGGATGGGAACTAGGGGTTGAATTCACTCTAACTTTTACTATGTATTCTCCTATAGAAAGTTAAACACAACTATGGTATTATTTCCAAAGCATAATTGTCTTTCTACAGCACAACTAGTCAAGGGATTATGAATTTAGCTTGAGTTGCAGCTTATCAGCAGCTCATGAACCTAACTACAAAGTATACTTGGCATACATTGTGAAAGTGAGGTGATGATGAGCTAAGTTCAAGTTTTTCCTAAACCTGCTTAGCCTTCTAAAGCAATGTGATCAATGTACTATACAATAAGACATTAGAGATTCATCAAGTCCCTAGCATGATAGTTTAGAACATGACAAACAGCATAACAGTGAGTAACAGTGAGTAACAAGGCAAACTAACATTGAGCATAACAGTGATTAACAGTGAGTAAACTAACATAACATTGCAAACTAACATAACAACAAATGCAATTAAGAGTGAAAATGCAACTAACAGGGGCAATGAAAGTTAACAGGAGCATCAAAAACTAACAGTGCAATTTAACATTGGAATTAACCTAACCCAAATTGGGTGGAAACTTGGCTAGTCCAAGAACAAGTTTTAACATCTCATACACATCCCCTTTTATACCCAAATTAGCAAATTAGGGTTTACACCCATTTTCCCCAAATATCTTCACTCAACAGTACAATTAGGGTTTCGAGAAATAATGAAATTAACTCACCCTCTGATGCAATTAGACTCGACCCATGCTTTGGGTATGTCCCCTCTGCTCTTCTGAAGCTTTTCCTGCCCTCAATTTTGACTTCTCCTCGCTGTTGGTGAAACCCTAGCTTCTCACTGTTCTAGCTTGTAGCACCTAGTTAGATGCTAGAAACGAGACAAGGGAGAGACTTGGGATGGAGTGGTGATGTACGGTGTGGTGTGGTGGTGGTGTAAGCGACAGCGGCAGAGAGTGGAGGTGGTGGAGTTGCAGGCTCTGCAACTGTCGGGTGTTTGTGGTGAACTGGTTTTGGGAAGATGAGAAGGAAGAGCTCGATGGGATTAGGATTAGGGGTTGTTTGGTTGGGAATAGGGTATGTGTTGCTATGGTGTGAGGCGGGATATCAAATTTAGATGTTGGCGAATCTGAGTCACTGGATGCGATGCTGGTAGGTAGATCGGACGGCTAAGAGAGAAGCAGTTTGTAGCGACCGTTGGATGTGGAACACAACGAAGTCAACGGTGCTAGATTAGGTTAGGTGCTATAGTGTTGGGCGGAATCATCGGGATTTGATGCACAGGCATAGGAGCGACCGTTGGATTCAACTACCATCTAATCTGAAGGCTTGGAATTTCAGCGCTGTGGTGCTTGGCAGAGACTTCCGATTTTGATGATCTATGAAGGAGCGACCGTCGGATGCTTCTGAGAACTGATCTGATGGCTGAGAACGGAGGCGCTTTTGTGTGTAGAAAATGAGGTTGTGCGCATCATTCTTCGCGGCTTCCTTGCGTAATTTCTCCCAGCTTTTCACTACTTTTCTGCTCTTTTCGCTCCACGACTCATCCGAACTTTATTTATTGCCTAAAAATGCAAAATTAATAAAAAAAAATATTTATTCTTGAAAACAATGAAAATACAGAATATGGGATAATATGTAGAATTAATGCACAAAAGATGAGTTAAATGCCAACAAAAAGGGATAAAATATATACAATATTTGGCACTCATCATCTAACAATCTCTCCCTTTGTCAATTATTGACAAAACTATCAATACATATGGATTACAAGATAAATAAACTTTGTAGCTTCTGATCCATCATGCTTGATTTCCTTGGCTCTTGAACTTCCTTGAATTCTTCGTAACTTCAAGTTCTCCAATCGATTAATGTGTTTAACTCAGCATCATTGTTGTTGAAGATCTGTAACAATAACCGTAAGAAAACAAATGTTCTCAATCATTATTATTCAGTGTCATAGTATTAATATCTTAATCAAAGTCCAATTGTATCACAACTTTGAAATAATACTACGATGATATGTATTACTCCCCCTTAGTCAATACTTCCATATTCTGCACAATATGGCCTATAGATTGGAATCCACTCCCCTTTACATAATGATCAGTAATCCATATGTATGTAGTGTGCGCTACTAAATAATTCTCCTTTTTGTCAATATAAATTGGCAAAGGTACGAAAACTATGGGATCATTATGAATTCTCAAAAGATAATTCATGACTAAAGAAGCATATCAACTTTACTTTAGATGATTTCACATTGTCAAAACTTAGTGATTTCATCAAGGAGTTTATTAAGATACAAGTTAGCCCATACATATTCCACAACCGTTCTCCCCACTAAGATATAGCAATTAAGCACAAGTTCATTTAAGAACTCTCCCCCATTTGATGTCATTCCCAAGAGAGCAACATGAGCGACCTTACTTTTACGATAAAAGAAGGATTTATTTGGGCATTATCAAATCACATGGATTTGTATCCAATAATCATCGAGTAAACTAACCATAAGAAAAACCTTTTGATTATTTTAACCGGTTTTATTGAACATAAGAAAACTCACAGAGTAAAATGCATCACTTTCACAAAAGTGAATCAAGGAGAGATCAATACTGCGGAATATCTCAAAAAGTTCATTATATCTTTTATCGGTATATATATATGCATAAAGACATAATAGATTTAACTTTTAAGCATTTATGAGATAATAGTACAGTTAACAAACCGTAAAGGCACATATATCCCATAAGACAGTTGCAATATATAAAACCAATGAGATTAAATACTGGAAGTTCATCTTCCAAAAACTTAGAATTTAAATAAATAAATCTAAGAACATGCAAGATGAAATTCATTGGAAATAGCTTGTGTAATCACAATATATGTTATTCCAAACCCATTCATCCTTCTCGAGCACAAGAATAAAATCTCACAAGAATTTTCCTAGGCAACGTCATTGTTTCTTCAAACCTGATCATTTAAGAATCTTAACCACAAATCAAGTTAGGTAAACATGAACGACACACAAGGTACAAGGATTATTATCCGCATTGGTATGTCTATCATATGTACTTCACCTAAAATCTATTATCTCTTAGCTAATGGTGAATGAATCATGTCTTGAAAGTTTTACCCAGATCCTCAAGTCATTATACCTTGGACTCACTAGTGGAGTGAAAGAAGTGTGACGAAACGGATCAAAAGTGCTCAAAATCAAGAGATGGCCAAAGACAAAAGTTAACTTATTCAAATTAAAGATTTTCATCAGCATCTTGAAGAAAATTGAAATACAAAGAGAATTCAACAAGAATGAGGTCATTCCAAGTTCGGACAAAGAAGTTACAGCAAAACCAAGTTTACCGAATATCGACGTCTACAGGCCAGTTCACAAACTGGGTTTGCAAAATGGTGTAACTGGAAATTTCGTTCGCAAACAAAAGTCCATGGATTTATTTAAATCATGGTATGTATACCCGGTATGTGAACCATGCGGGCAGAAATTCACGAACTCTTTTACGTCTTTTTTGACATTAAATCATCTCTTTGGAGTGTGGGCTCAACAAGGTAGAGATAAAAATTCTTGTCTTCCAAAACATTGGGCTTTGAACTTCAAGGTATATATTTGTCAACCAATCAAGACGATACGCTTTTCCACCAACACACTTAGGGAAAAATAAGAGTACGAATTAGAAACACAAAGATGTTTGATATAAATAGATAATGACATCAAGCAAATGAAATCATAAAACTTGTTCAAGTTTATAGACATACATTTTAGAAGAATCCAATCGTGAATCCTACGGCTTTACCAAATATTTAATATCTTACCTAACACAATATGTGCGCCCCAATTCTCGTGCTTCCCTCGAAGTATACATTAGAGGACATTCCTTGGTGAGGATGCACTTACAACACAATAAAGTTGTGTCGAGGTGAACAATGTCTTGCTCTTTACTCCCTTCTAGATTTCTAGAAAGAGAATTGGATTAATTATTCTTTTGCTAGTTAGTCTTTCTCCAATTAGGAGCATCAGATCTCGTCTTCGTCTTTACAAAATTATTTTTCTGATAATCATTATGATTGTGAAAAGGCTTCGTATGACATTTATAGGCAAATCTAAGTTTATCACAACACTAATTCTTTTGTCTAAAGGTTAGACGTCCAGAACTCGTAATGCCAAGGGTGTTATCCTTAACACGTGATCTTAGTTTAATCACTTTTTTTTGACACCCAAACCCACCGAGATAAACTCGTTCGCAAATAAGAGTTGCTGATTATCACGTGATAACGCAGGTGACGCTAAGAAACCAATCTCAAAGCCTCTCCAGCTGCCCATAAACCCTGAAGAAGAAATGTGTGGAAAGTTTTTTTCCTAGATTAAACCTGGCTGTGATTTTCCGACCAAATTCAGCTGTTTATTCTTCCCAGAACTCAAACCCAAATTTCAATTTCGGTTTCATAAAATCTAAAAAAATCCCATTTATCTTTTAACCTCAAAATCAAAAATAACATCTGAAATTCCCTTTAAAACGACAGTCATATCAATTTCCTGAGGTCTAAGCAAACCCTAAATCCCCATTTCTTCCGAACCCTTAAGTAAGATTATTTTTTCTTTCATGCGGAACCTCAACCATCTCCCGAATGAGATTTTACTAGACATCGTAACTCGTTTGCCGATTGAATCCATACTAGACTGCAAATCCGTATGTAGACAATGGCGAAATCTTGTTTCTCATAATCCATCTTTCTCTCCATTGCACTTATCTCGTCTGAATGATATTGATTCTGGTAAGAAATGTTTTTTAGTATTATATGATAAACAAGTACTTCATTATTTTGATTACGATGTGAATGATGATGAGACACCCATTCGTAGTATCAGAAGGATCAATTTTACCCCTCCGTTAACTTGTCTGTATAAGGTTGTTGGTTCGATTAACGGTTTAGTCTTTTTTTATGGATATAAAGATGAGATTGGTTGTGTTTGTAATCCGGTGACCAAAGAAAGTGTTATGATTCCAAAAATTAGCAGAGATTGTCATAATCACTATAATACTAGGGCGATAGGATTTGGTTACCTTCCTTTGACTGATGAATATAAAGTTGTTGGATTGTATGATACTAGAGATTTTGGTTGTCTAGAGGTTGCAGTATACACTCTTGGAAGTGCCAATAAGTGGAGAAAAGCTGAGAGGTTGTGTGCTGCAGTTGCATTGTATGTTTATGGTAAGTTTGCTTATGGAGCTCTTTATTGGAGGGATGTAAATACAGGAAGTGTTTTTGCTTTTGATTTGACTGAGGAGAAATTTAGTGAACATCTTCGACCACCTACTTTGCTACAAAACGGTGCTTGGGTCAATCATACTCTAGGGGTTTTAGATGGGGTATTGTATTATGCTATCAGAGATAAACGTCAAGTCGACAAATGCTTTGAAATTTGGCTACTAAGAAAGAAGAACGATATTGCTCACATGAAACAGCAGGGGGAACACGAGCTGTTGGGTTGGAGTAAAGAGTTAAGTATTCGTGAAGATAAGCTATTAGCCTTTACCAAGAGTCGCATTGTTCTATGTTACAATTTGTGGTTTCTCGGCATATATGACACAATAGCTTCAACCTCGAGAAAGCTTATAGATTTTCCTGCATTTAGTAAAATACTCCCTCACAAGAACACCTTAGTTTCAATGAAAGAATTAAGAGAAGAAGACAAACAAATAGTGGAGTCGGCTGAATTGAGGAGACAGAAAGCTGTGATTTGCTGACAAAGCAGCTAGCAAGATGAGATCCATGACTACAATTATTAACTGGTAATCTTCCCTGATCTTATGAAGTAACATTATATATATTTATATGTGTTTCCACTTGAGATTGCATAAATATTTTGATATTATCCAATTGAGCCATGTAAAGCTAACTGTTTGTCTTTTTTATGTTATAATTCTCAACTGTGTGGCAGTTTTTTTATTTATTTAAGCTATACTACTTTGTCGATGGGAATTTGTTTCCCACTTGAACTTATTGCGATCGGACAATGTGATGTGTACTTTTGTAAATTGTGTCATTATTATACACTGAAATCGAATAAGTGTGTGGAAGCAAAATTTGTGGAAAGTGAGAGTTTTCCCAGCTATACGAGGGATTTTGTTCTCCCTTCTTAGCATAATCGGTAGATAGTTCGGGAATACAAATTTGGCTTCCACATGTTATATTAAAGTACAATCTCTTCCATAAGTCAACACTAAAGTTTGTTATCATCAGTAAATATCGTATAAACATAGAATCAACTAGGAAGATTTCTGTGTGATAGCTATCATGATTCACCTTTCAGCTCTGTCAAACAACAACCCGTCTTCAAATAATTGTATGTTGCCATCTCTGTTTTGGCTATACTGAATGAGTTTTCTTACAATTGTAGTTATCCACACATTTCATACCTACTTTCGCTGTTGTATCAGACAATCAGCTTTTCTTATCGTTTAACCCTGAAGTTCAGTTAGATCCCAAGTTTCTTCATTTTTTAACACATGAGATTTCATTGAGTCCGGCAACAATGCCATCTTTGTTTTCACCTGAAGAGGGTATCAAACAATGTCTAACCTGTAACAGTCAGCACTAGGTTTGTTGCATTTTTTAATCTCTTACTCATCGAAAATAATGAAAAGTCTATATCAAATTTATTTGCCTGTATCTCATTTTTGACGTCTCTTTAGCGGTAGATATCAGGGTTTATTCCCCCACACTTGCAGTGGTAGCTGTAGCTTGGTTTAGTTAAGGTTTAATTGGGGTTTACGAACCTTCCTTGGTTATGTTGTGTGGGTATCATTATTTCCCTTCTGCATATCTTACATTGACCATAGAATGGTGCATTTATGATGTTTTCCTGGAATAAAGCTTCAAATTTGTTTGGATGTAAGATTCTAGTGGTGTATAGAAGACTAGACAGCATTTGCTACTGTCTTCATTGATTATGTTTTGTAATTGATTCCTGACTGAAGAAGCATTTGCTACTGTCTAAGATCCAAAACAGAAAAGGGGATATTATCTGTGTCATGTCATGCATTGATCACAGTGTTTCATTTTTTACCTATCGCTGGCATTCGGCTTGGTTATTTATATGATGGAGTCGCGTTCAGTTGAATAATTTCTGAGATACTGAATGTTATCTTGTTTTCTGTTAGTTGGTTTGCGCAAATGAATATGAATAGATGCGTAGTTGGTGATAAATGGTCCATGAGGATTTTGTGGCTCTGTGCTATTGGAAGTGCTGTACGTGTTAAGCTTCGTAGTTTTGCTTTATTTGATTAGAAACAACATCCTTTAAGTCTTTTTCATGACATTTCACAATGATTTTTTATTTTTTTTTGCTAGGCTTGTGGATGGTTGGTGTAGTCAGACAGGTCCAGAACAGGTCTAGAGCGTTTGCTGAAAGCTTGAAGGTCATGGATGCTGCAGATAGCTAGAGTGGTGAAGGAGCTTAAAGAAACAGTCAAGTCATCTCAATATGCGTACATTGTCTCTAAAACCTTTTCTTATGCTTCTTTGTATTTCAAGTCAAAATGTTTTGTTTAGGTATGCAGTGACTGTGTGTCTTACTGTGGTTGCAAACTAACATTTGGTTTGGTATTCTGATTTAATCTTCTCCATCTTGAGACTAAACCTAGTATGGTGGTAGGTTGTGAATAAGCAAATAACCCAATACGAAAATTCAGTACGTTTCATCTCTGTTGCCACTTGCTAGTATTGCATTTGTCTTGATGGAAAGTTAGCTTGAATTGGAATGTTCCAATATGCATTTTATACAGATTGCTAAGAATCAAGGGTTATACATGTCTGTAGACTGAGTAATCTACATATATGTTGAAATTTTTTATTTACGTCTTTTAGTAAATTCTGCAGAAGTTCTTTGTTTTTCTCATGTTAAACTGTTGAGAGAATTCGAGATGCGTGGATCATATCCGAAAAAGAGGAATGTTTGTGGTGATGAACTAGATTCAGTAATGGACAAGTTTTTCCTTCTGAGACCCTTTCTTCCTCGGGACATTGGACATTGAGTAAGACATGTTATTTCCATCAGAATAGCTTGAATGTGTCGAGCTCAGTTGATTGATATAGTCGTTTGATTAAGATAGTTGAACCAGAACCATGCTCAGATGATACACTGATTACACCATAATGATATCTTGAGATTGAGAGCTTATATGTTGTATGTCAGTGAATGCAGAACCAGGACGTATTTTATTGGTGGAGACTTGCTCTCCAAGCTTTGGGCCTTTTAGGGAAGCTGATGTGTTTTATAATTTATGCAAGAATGAAACGTAGTCCATCTTCCCCAATAATTACACTCCCTCCCTTTGCAGTCAAATCTCGTGCTCTCTCAAGGCTTCTACTCCGGCCAACAGATCCACACTTCAAACCAGGATTTGCATCTTTCATTTTTATACCAACTTTCTTCTTAGCATAAGCATGAAATAGATAAACCCAAGTACGTGCAAAATGTGGTACTGCATTGTTGCAGGTGACACTATCTGGTGAAATGCCATAGAGAAATGTATTTACATGAAACTGCAAGATTATGTTTTGATTTTGAGAGTGCCACAGAGAAACGATCATATGGTTAAGGCCTGCAGGACATATTAGGAAGAAGCCGAATAACAACATAGAAGAATCTTCTTCTTTGTCTGCACATGTTTGTCTTGGCTTTCTTGTATGTACGTGTTTGTTTTGCTTTCCTTGTCTGCACATGTTTGTCCTGGCTTTCTTGTCTGTACGTATTTGTTTTGGGTTTCTTGTCCGTACATGTTTGGCTTGGCTTCTTGACAACACACTGCTCTAAGCCTGACAAAAGCAACACTGTTTTTAACCCAACATTACCAGTATTTCTGTCATACGCATGGTTTGGTTGCATGCATTTTTCCTCTAGTTTGTAACGTCTTAATGGGAGGAGTCTTGAGCTCATTTTACACACCACAGAGAAACATCTCTTCTACTCTCCTTCTGTTTTTCTGTAAACATCTCTTCTACTGTTTTAAGCTCTGCCAAGCTCTAAGGGTACCCTCTTTGTATGCTACATTGAGGGGTACTAACTATAGTTGTATCCTGGAGGTGACTCGTCAACTACTGTAGCATCTCAGAGGAGTGGCAGGCGATATTGCCTTTAGGACAGCGTAGTTTACGTGCCTCTACATTCTCTGTGCAGCAACATCAGCAACAGTATTTTGAGCTAAGTATCTTCTTCTCAGTTACAGTTACATTATTAGTACTTTCTCCAACAACCTGATCTCGCATTAGTTCACGTTCATTTACCAACAGTTGAAACCACTCTCCTTGACCTCCCTTATCATATCATTACAGGCATACTTATTAGACTCCCAGCAGAATACGTTGTCCGGTGCCAACATGCATCTAAACTTCTTAAATTCGTAACCAAAACTCATTCCTTTGTTCGCACACACCTTGCTCGTCAAGCTACTTCTACCATCGCTCTGCAATCTTTTTCACAATCTAGTGACTGGGTGATCAAGCTTTATTTCATGGACGAGCAGGCTAAACAAGTTAAGAAAGCAAAACTAATGGTACATCCACACAAACTCGAACTCTTTTCCGTATAAAACTCAACTCTAGATGCTATGAATATTGCTTTTAGGAGAATTTGATGAAGCTTCTTAGCTTCAGAGGCGCGCGATCAATAAACTCCATCAACAGAAAATACAATTCACTGCGCAGACCGGTACTTGTAATTCCATTATCATCCATCCGTTAAAAGGTTAGTGCATGTGTTGTACAATTTTGTTTTCGTGTCCATGCATGATGGTTAAAATTAAATTAATGATTAGCTTTGTAGTTTAAAGTTATTAATATGTTCTAGGCAGAATGAGTTGCTTCGGCGGCCTATGGACTACATGGTTAATAAAAAGTAGAGCAGTTGACAACCCTCCATCTGATGTCAGTGTTAATGATGATCCGCTTCCTGATCTCACATTAGTTAATGACACCCTCCAGGATCTCACATTAGTTGACAACCATATTCTTGATTCTCCAGCAGTTAACAGCCCTCCCCCAGATGATCACAGAGCTGATGGGTATCCGCTCCCTGATCTCGCATCCGTTGAAAAACCTCTCGCTCCTCACCCATCTGTTGACGATGATCATGTCCCTGGCTGTGTTCTACCTGCTATTAATAACTCAACTTATCATTCACCAACAGTTGAAACCACTCTCCTTGACCTCCCTTATCATATCATCACAGACATACTTATTAGACTCCCAGCAAAATATGTCGTCCGGTGTCAACGTGCGTCTAAGCTCCTTGAATTGTTAACCAGAACTCATTTATTTATTCGCACACACCTTGCTCGTCAAGCTACTTCTATCATCGCTCTGCAATCTTTTTCGCAATCAAGTGACCGAGTGATCAAGTGTTATTTTATAGACGAGCAGGCTAAAAACGTTCAGAAAGCAAAACTGAAACTTGATTTCTGCTACTCGAAGAAAGATGAACCGCTCATGCTTTACGATTCTTATGACGGGTTTCTTTTATTTAAGAGCAAATATTTCTCATGGAAATCCATTTTTGTCATATGGAATCCTACAACAGAAGAACAAGTAACTATTACGACGGGAAATTCTGACTTCATAGTATGTGGATTTTATTGCAATCCTCACAACAAGGAATACGAGGTGCTTCTTCAACATCGGGCACGTAGAGATGGAAACGGTGGAAAGTTTGCCTTCGACATACTAAGTTTTGGATCTAAATTACGGAGAAATATTGGCAGATACTCTTATGTGCCAAGTAGAGAAAGGCCACCCACGATTATAAACGGGACTTTGTATTGGATGGCTGATAATTACAGTGATTTTGAGAACCTTCAGTTTACTTGTTCAAATTCCATAATGGCATTCGAAATTGGAACAAATAAGTTTACCACGATGCAACATGGCCGAGCTTCCTGTGATAATCCTAATCGCAATCATTGTATACACCAAAAAATAACTTGACACATGGACAGAGATTACAAGCTGAAGCTGGACACAATGATACAACAGCGTGCACCGAATCAGTTCTGAGTCTGCTTAGAAACTAAGCTAAGGATAGTTTAGTAAAACACTTGTAACCATTCACCCTATAAAAAGGAAAGCATTATTAGGTTAAAAGGGGATCGAAAAACTTCCCTTCTCTTCTACTTTTCTCTCTGAACTCCACCCTTAATGGAGATTCATCACCTTTGTAATGAAACCAACCCTTGATAAAGCTCAAACTATCATTCCCCGTGGATGTAGGCAATGCCGAACCACGTAAATTATTTGTGTTAATATCTTCTTACATTTCTGCATCTTTATATTTTGCTAGGATTCTTACTTTCATTCTTAATTTGTTTACTGTTTTGTTATTTCAATCAAGTTGTTGTGGACGCCTAATTATATGTGCCCACAATTTGGCGCTAGAAACAGGCAATGGGTAAAGGATTTATCCTACCTGTTGTTCCAGATCTGTTACTGTTTAAGTTTTTATCTCTAAAATCGGTATTCAATTTTACAAATTTTCAATTTACTGTTCATGGAAATGGTTCAAGAATCTCTTTTCTGGACTTGGTTCTTTTCAAAAATCTATTTTACTTAGCTTATCATATGTGCAGACCTTTATTAACTCTTCGAGTATCTTGATGAGTACTTTTTCCTGGGTCTTTATAAGGGGTCCTCATCTTTTCAGTACATTTTTGCCCAAACACAACTTTGGCCTAATATTTGCTCTTGATGCATGGCTTTGTTCCTGCGTATTGAATGATTTTTGAGGTGCTAAGATGTTACACAAACTTTTCAGATTTGTTTCCTAATGATAAACCAGCCTTGTATTCAACTTTTTAGTATACCTCCAACCTTTCATGGAACCATCATGTTTAGATTCGATCGCTACCCAATATTTGGATTTGTTTTTTATAGCGATGTTGGTTTCTAACCCAGTATTGTTTGGCCTTATCATTTTATACAAACTCTTGTCGCTTTCGTTTTGAAACGAGCATAGCCTCGCTTTGATTTTTAACCCTTCCATCGGTAGCTTTATATTCCCCACAGTTTTTGCCTGGGGCTGATTTTATAAAAACTGGCATGTAGTTGCAGTCCAAGCTAATGTTGGTTCGAATCGATTAGCTTGATTCCTTCCCTTTGTGATCTTTGAATTTCCTTATTGTCATCAAATGGGTTTTTACATGGCTAATAACTTAACCAGTTTATGAGGATCGTAACCTCCTCTTGATTAGTTTTCATTTTAAAACAAGATTCGAACCATCCTGCTTTTAAGCTAGCTTTTTTACTATTTGTCAAAATGTTCTAATGAGTTCTGTGTTTGGAACTCCACTAATAACCAACAACTGAAACACTCTGAAATCATTTCTAGGTTCACCTTAATTTCTACCATTTTGCTTTCAACTGGTCTTTCCTTTTATTTATTTAGTTAAAGGACTCACTTGGAGAAGGGCTGTATACCACCGCTGTGGCTCCCTCGACATGATAAGATGCATCGTCACAAGGACCGTATGTGGTCCAATGCAACGGAATACAATGAACCAGGGTCATGGTATAACTCATGTCTGATGTCGACAATGGCATGAAAATTCCAGGTCTGATGTCGGCGACGATGAGTTAGACTACCGGCCGTACGATGGTATAATTACGAAGCATGCTTCGTTATCAAAATGATGACAATGTAGGCTTCCAATACAACGGCAGACAATGAGCCAGAGTCACGGTTAACTCAAGTCTGATATCGACGTTGGCATGAAGGTGCCAAGTCCGACATCGACGACGATGAGTTAACCCACCTCTAATGTCGACGCCAAGTTTGATATCGACAAAGGCATGAAGATGCCAAGACTGATATCGACGACGATTGAGTGATAACAGAGTTCACCTAAGTGGACGATGAAGTTCAAAGTCCACTCCGATGATGCATCTCCAACCACTAATGGTCATGAGACCGGGAACAGGAAGTATTCTAATACTTCTTCGTTCTCATACTTCACGCATTCTTACCGATGAATGCTTCGGAATTCCTCATGCATTCTTATCAAAGAATACTTGCTGCGGAATTTCTCATACTTCATGCATTCTTATCGATGAATGCTTCGTAATTCCTCATGCATTCTTATCCAGTTTTTATGGATTAACAAGCACACCACAACCAAACCATGATGACAATGAATCGAAGTGCGACGGCCAAAGTGCAACAAAAACCAAGAACCCAAGTTTTCCCATGACAATCCAAAGTCTTGCTAGGATGCTAATCCTCGAAGTGGCCAGCTAGAAAACCAAGCAAGAGAGGACCAAGAGAATTTGCAGTGATCTTCAGGACAATCAAAAGTCGATGGCTTTTGAAAGTCAATGACGATGCAAAACCAACGAAGATCCATGATCTGATGACGACGGTCTTGGGAAACGAAGAGCTAAAGTCTTGTTACAATATCCAAAGTTTGCTGATGCAAACCCGGACATGACGACGGCGTATAACCTGGAAGCAAAATGCAAAGCTCAGTTTTGGTCCAAAGATGACGCATGTGAACCAAAGTATGATTTTCAAGTTACGAAGTCCAACAGGGACGATTGCACAGGGTATTAATACTAAAGTATTAATACTTTGTGATGTTGCTTGTTCGGCTCAAGGGATTACAATAAGTTGTTGCAGGTCTAACCTTCGTTGGTACATCGACGAGAACGATTCTACCCCCAGTGGTGCAGCTTCGGTCTATCAACACGACGGTATATCTTCGGCTCCATATCCAGATAATGCAGCTCCGGCTCAAGAGGGACTATAAATTAAGCTAAAATACCAGTGGAGGCCACTAAAAGAGTTTGGCTCAAGCTTAGTTAAAAGCATGTGTCGGAATACAACTAGAAGCCACGGTTCAACCCAAGACTGACGTCAACGATGGCATGAAAATGCCAAGTCTGATGTAGACGACGATGGGTTAACCTACTTTCTACAAGAGGAGTTAATTACGAAGCATACTTCAAGGAGGTCTATGACCGACACGATCATAATAAACGAGGTTGCTGCAGTCTAGTGACGATGATGCAAGGTCTACCAGCGTACAACTCAAGCCCAATGACTCTTCTTCCACCCCGATGACACAGAGCACCAGCCAAAGTCCGATGCCAGTAGTGCTTGCCAAAACCCAAAGCCGAATACAGATGAACTGAAGAACCGAAGACTGGCGCCAATGTTTCATAACTGATTGTCATAATCCTGCAATGTCGATTCAAAATCCGCAGACAAAGATGCAAGGCCTGAAGACGATGAGCCAAGGTTTGAAGTCATATGATGCTAGATGTTAATAATCCAAGTTAACCCGGACTACAAAGTGTCTCGTAGTTCAAGGAGCGAAGAAGGCAAGCTAAAGAGATGATCTTAAGTCCGCTGATCTTAAGAAGGCAAGCCAATGATGTGAATCCTAAAGAGATGATCTTAAGTCCAATATCGACAGTGTGGCTCGATTCACTAATTATGTAAGTATCAAAAGTTTCAGGGATTACATACCTAATACAATGACCTTGTAACGATATGCAAATATGATGACGTTGCTTCATACTGAACACTATGGTTCAATACACGAAGCTTCAAAACACGTCATCATAATTAACGAAGCTTCAAAACACGAAGCTTCAAAACACGAAGACTCAAAACACGAAGCTAAGGACGAAGCTTCAAAACACGTCATCATCATAATTAACGAAGCTTCAAAACACGAAGCTAAGCACGAAGCTTCAAAATACGAAGTTGATGACAAAACCTTCAAATTACGAAGCGAATGACGAAAGCTTTGTATCAGTACGATGGACTTGCCTTAAACTAAGCATCAATGCTTAGTATGATGATATGAGAGCTGATACTTCATTCTTTATAAGAATGATTCTTATACTTCCGTTCATATGCAAAGTACGAACCTCGTTCATACGCAAAATGGGATGCCATCGATGGCACCATTACGATGCCATAAAGATGCCAAGTCTAACGACGAAGCACGAGTCTGATGTACCTGCGTTCCCCCACTCCAGCGATGGTGTACCTTCTTTTTCTTCCCAGCTTCGATCTTCATTCCAATAACGATGTTGAAAGCAAACTTTAGAAGAGTTCGCCCGGCGCTCAGCTCATCCCTATGATGCATACAGACTCTAATCCGATGACGCCACTCGGACGAGGAGAGCTAGAGAATCTGAAATACGTTGGAAAAACACTAGCAGCATTCAGGGAGCGAAGATCAATGTTTAATATATAAGACATCTCTCATTGTCTCGTTGTCTATATAAGACAAGTCTAATATATCATGCAATGACAACAAGGCGGTTGTTGTGATGACGTATTTTCACATGATTTATGATAAGGGTCTCTTCAGCATCCCATTTTGCATTATTTCAAGTATCCAAAGACTAACAATGATCCAAAGGCTCACAACTATGATCCAAAATATGATGGTCGAGCAGGACGGTCAATGTTTATCGAGCAATCTCCCTGAACTTCATATCTTCATGAATGAAGATATCCCTTAAAAAAGAGATATGATCTTCGTGAATGAAGATATCCCTTACCACAGAGATAGGAAGATATCTCTTTCGCATTCACAACGATGATCCAAAATCCGGTGGGGATGCTCCAAAGACATCAACGATGCATAATCCAATGGAGAGTGCAAAACTTTGCAACGACGATTCGAAGACGAAGGCGTCTGTACAATAAATGAGAAGTAGCGCAGACATGATGCTTGGTGAAGACGACGATTATTGCTCCAGACACCGCACTAGTTAACTACTGAGAAGCATAAGAAGCTTGGCCAATATGGTGTCGACCCCACTCCGAAAATATGGCTTCGGTTAAATTCCGATGATGCATGATGATGACAATATGATTCCCTACAAGCTCCTACAGTGTCCTTGGGGTTTAATAATTTTAACCCAATCAATAAACAAAGGTCAATCTCGAGGTCTTCTTGGCGGTTTCAAGTTTCTAATTGAAATTAAATAATTTCGTAGTGTTGGTATTACTAACGAGTATCTTGAAGCACAAGAAATAAAATAATTTCTTGTACTGGACCGATCCTAAAACGAGCGGGTAATACAATATGAGATTAAATATCTCACGTGGATGCCAAGTAAACAAGCCTTCTACTGTAACCTCGAAACATTTTTCACTCAAAGATGCCCGGCGGCAATACACACAGAAGCATTTGCTGGTTGTTACAGATCTCCAGCAAATCATGATTTTTAGCAACTGCAATAGAGAAAAAGTGACAACAACGGAGAAGTTAATAAATTCTTCGTCGGGGCAATCAACTCAAAAGCACAGTTCAAGGGGCAGCTCAAATTCGACAGCCTAAGCAGCCTACGTTAGAGAAGATACTTTTGCTTTCGCAAACTTCAAGAACCACCTTCCGAAACCAAAAGGGGGCATACACACAACTAAAGAGTTTGCAAATGCTTATATACTCTTATAATAATTTTAAATTTTTTATATGACATACGTTTTGCAAATCCAATGCATACATTTTTATAGTGCAGACATTTCAATGAAAATTGTTTCATAAAAATTGCATACACTTCGAAAATGCGATACATTTCATACATTCTAAATAACGCATAAAATGGAGAACCGGGGCAAGCACCACCGGTATCATATTATCATACCGGGGAAAGCACTTCTGTGCAATCTCTCCGGACTCCCCAGTAAGCGTCTATGAGTGTATGACCAGGGGAAGGCATCCAGCAGAAAGAGATACCCATCATATATAAACGCTAGACCCCCACCGTTCGGTAACCTCCTGGCCCGGGATTGGCCAACGGGGTGACAGGTCCCAAACATAGCACAAGGTAATCCCTTCGTGACGCTATGGTCTCAAACACTCATCGCACCCAGCGATAACGAGTTCATCTGCACAACGCAGGGGAAAGAACATCCATGCGAACGACTAACGAGTCTGTTACTACTCAAAAACTTAAATATCTCACATCTCAATAATACCTCTTGGATATTTGTTCATTTTTCCACTTTATACAGAGAATTATGGTTTCCACTTGTCGTATACTTATGATTTTGTATTCAAGCATGGCTCATAACAGCAAGCCACCCTTCTGCATCACTTTATATTCAACCATAAATGTCTAAAAGTTTAAAGATGCCAAGTCTCTATATCATCTTTGTGGCATCTTTATGGCATCTTTATATATCACAGCGACAACTGCGTTGGACAGTTGTATACCTATGGTTGTAGAGGTATACCCAAATCTTATGCTCAAAGAGCGTACAAAGTGCTTTTAACTCGAAGATTGCATGGGGCAAACAGACAACCAAATACTGCTAATCATAACCCGATGAAAATTAAATCAAGGTATGCAAGAATCTCTTTGTCTCAAGGTGTCCCAGAACTTCGGTGAAGAGTAAGGGAAAGTATTAATACTTTGTCGTAGTATATCCTTCACCGAAGTTCTTCCATAAAGAAGACAAAGCCATGTCACGAAGGGGCATGGCCGCCGACAATGCGAAGCCATGTCACAAAGGGGCATGGCCGCCGACGATGCGAAGCCATGTCATGAGGGTGCAACCTTGTGACGAGGGTACCAAGTCGGAGATGGTGTTAATCCCTGCAGGTTCCATGGGCCATAAGAATTACGTAGGGGCTGTAGTACGAGTAATGAAGATAATAGTGCAAGAGAATGCGCGAAAGCTTCTCGACAGGGGGCATTTGAAGGAAACAACAACCGATGCAATGACAAACAAGGTGGAAGTGATTTTTCTCAAGGATCGTTCACCAACAACCCTCAAGAAAAGGGGCAAATTGTATACACCAAAAAATAACTTGACACATGGACAGAGATTACAAGTTGAAGCTGGACACAATGATACAACAGCGTGCACCGAATCAGCTCTGAGTCTGCTTAGAAACTAAGCTAAGGATAGTTTAGTAAAACACTTGTAACCATTCACCCTATAAAAAGGAAAGCATTATTAGGTTAAAGGGGGATCGAAAAAACTTCCCTTCTCTTCTACTTCTCTCTCTGAACTCCACCCTTAATGGAGATTCATCACCTTTGTAATGAAACCAACCCTTAATAAAGCTCAAACTATCATTCCCCGTGGATGTAGGCAATGCCGAACCACGTAAATTATTTGTGTTAATATCTTCTTACATTTCTGCATCTTTATATTTTGCTAGGATTCTTACTTTCATTCTTAATTTGTTTACTGATTTGTTATTTCAATCAAGTTGTTGTGGATGCCTAATTATATGTGCCCACAATCATAATGAGCATGATTATATGCATTTATTTGAGATGAAAGGGCAATTGGGTTTATGTCCGACAAAAAATGCTTTTCTGCCAAATGCTAAACTTGTGTTGTGGGTGTTAAACCCCGCAACAAATAGCTGGACTAATACACACACTTTGACCCTTCCCAAACACTCTAAGCCGGAATATTTCTCACGTTGGCCAAATAGATTTGATGTGGAAGTTGTGAAGATGAAGGATGGCAAATTGCTAGTTCAACAGGAGGAAAGATTGTTGCTTTGGGATTTGGATTTGGATACTCACAAGGTACTAAGGAAGAAAGGATTTGAGAATGATAGTTATCGACCAGTAATTCATACTCATAGTCTAATCTCTTTGGATACTGACAAATTCATACGCTTGGACGCGAAAAGACGTTAAGTTTTTGTTCATTTAATTTAAAAAAAAAATCATTTTAATGTTTTCTAAAAGTTATGTTCATACCAGTGATATGAGTTCCAAAACTCGTCAGCATCTAATTCTATTTTTTTATGACTTAGCCTTTATTTATTTATTTTAAATTTATATTCATATCAAGAAACCTGAATTTGTCGGTTTCCGAGTTTAAAACTTTCCGGTATCAAATTTTTTATCTTATTACAGTGTTTTCTGCATTTAAATTTTTTATGTCCATACAAGAGGCCTGAGTTTGAAACTCATATGTATCAAATTCTTCATCTCATGGCTATATTCTGCGTTGAAGAGTGGGCATTTGATTAGCACGTGATAAGACACGTGACACTAAGAACCCTATCTCAAAACCTCCCATTTGCCCATAAACCCTGAAGAAGAACTTTTAGAAAAATTCTTCTTTCCTTGAATTAAAATGGCTCTGATTTTCCCATCAAATTCAGCTGTTTATTCTTCCTCATCCAACACCAAGTTCTACGTAAGTTCATCTCAAAACTCAAACCCAGATTTCAATTTCAATTTCAATCTCTTAAAAACTAAAAAAATCCCATCTTTAACCTCAAAATCAAAAATCAATAACAGTCCAATCCAAACTCCACAAAAACCACTAAATTTCTTCACTTGTAGAGATGGAATGAACTCATCTAATGTTGAAGAAGAAAGAATTGATATGGATTATGATTATGATGCTGAAAATCTAGAATCACCATGGGAAGGAGCTGTTATTTACAAAAGAAACCCATCAATTACACATTTGGAGTATTGTACTACTTTAGAGAGATTAGGGTTTGGAGAAGTCTCTTCTGATGTATCAAAATCTATGGCTTCAAAAATGGGATTGAGGGTTACAAAATCTGTTAAGGATTTTCCATTTGGAACACCTGTACAGATCTCTATAGATGTTACCAGGAAGAAACACAGGTTAAGACTTGATGGAGTTATCAAAACTGTGCTTGGTCTTAGCTGCAATAGGTAACTTAATTTGTTTCTTCTCTATTTTTGGACCGCATTTTGTGAAACAATCTTTCTGTTAAGTAGAAATTGATGATTTAGTAACTTGGTCTACATTTAGCTATTATTTTGGATAGTCTGGTAGATTTTTACTTAATGTCGTGCCTGTAAGGAACTACTGAAGGTTAGAAAGAGTGAAGGATTATGAATTAGATAGATAGAATAGAAAGAAGATGATATAAAAACATAACATTATGTTCATTCGTTTATGGTTACCCCTTAAACTGATATAGGTTTGTTGGCACTTAGGCGGACCTAATCACTGCTGGAATGGATTCCGTCTTGTATTTCAAGTGTTAAACTAGATGTGTTTTTCATCTACGATATTTCCTTTAGGAGGTTTATCATAGAATTCTCAACAAAAAGAAACCCAATTCCCTTTTACCAATCAAAATTACTCTCTGCAAGAAATTAGATAGTATGTTAGGGGTTTATTGTTACTTGTTAGTGGGTGAAGCCTTGGACCTGATTTTCACAATATCGTTATAGAGGCGCATTGGTTAGATGGTTTTTGTGTACAGATGCCTCAGGGATCAGCATTAGTATCAGGGCGTATTGGGTGCCTTGGATTTTGACCCACTTAATGATGCAAACTCTTTGGCCATGTTTGTTTTGTCATCCGGTGGGGAGTTTAGGTTTTGGGGTAAGGCGATGCTCAGCCTTAGCATTAGTCATCCTTTATTTTCCAACTACAAACCTATGTTAGGTGATTTCTCAACCAAAAAAACAAACGAGTCGGTGAAATAAGCGAGCCCCAGATTGAAATGAATGCCTAAGTGCTTTATTTAAGGTTAGTCGGTTAGGTCTTAACAGATTTCCCTAGAGAAAGGCAGCACCTCAGCTGGGTGAAGCACTTTTGGCGCCTATAACAACAAAACCAATAACTAAAACATGTATGGTATTCAAACCAAAAGGATTCAAATTTTATAGTACAGTGGTTAGAATTTTGGCAGACAGTATCACTGGAAGGACTTCAACTTTTTTTCAAAATTGTCATTCCAATTCTTTAGCTTCTTCTTGTCCTATCCTGAAATGAGCATCGTTTACTCTTCCTATCTATAATAGCACCTGTATTAGGTTGGGCGATTTTGTCCGGGATGTTTTGATCCAGAAAGTAAGCTAAGGTTCACTTTTGTGTTCTTAATGGACACAGGTGTGGTGGACCAGCAGCCGAGGGTGTATTCTCGAACTTCACTCTTTTACTAGATGAAGAACCAATTGAAGAACCTGAGGTCATCGATATGGGTGTCATATTTGGAGAGGAGAAATCCTCCAAAACTTCATCTTCCCTAAATGAGGGGGAAGCAGATGATTATGAAGATTCTTTAATCGACTTAGACGATCGTCTCTACTTTCCTCCTGAAGATAGAGAAATCGATATTTCGAAAAATATCCGTGACTTGGTTCACATAGAGATCACCATAAATGCGATATGTGATACAAATTGCAAAGGTATATGCCTAAAATGTGGTACGAATCTCAACCTTGGTAGTTGTAATTGTAATAGAAAGGAGGAGAAGAAGGTAAACTATGGACCTCTTGGAGATCTAAGAAAGCAAATGCAGCAGAAGTAACTTCATGTTTTGCTAGAAATTAGAGATCTCTATTTATGTTTTTAAGAATCTTTTGCTGGGTTCTGTAAATGTCAATTTCGTTTTTTGTTTAGTCCTCCCCCCTATTGTGGGTAAAATATTTAAAAACAATGGAAATACCAGTGTATATTGACAGCTGATAACAGACTTTGTGCGTCACTAGTTTTCTGGAAGATGAACTGCTATTATAACACCTGACTCAAAGAACAATGATCCAACACAGATGCTAGAGTTGCATCATGATTATAAGTTATAACTCATATTTAGAGCAGTTGGCAATTTATTTTATTTTATTTTATTTTTTAATCAAAAACTCAGCTTTATGAAATGAAAATATACTTGATGTACATAAGAGCAGTCCTTAGCTTTCACAATAGTGAGGAAGCTAGAAGTAGAAGGAAAACTACGCCAGGTATGAAACACAGGACTCGATTTAGTGACTTTAGCTAAGGCATCCGCAGAACGATTACACTGGCCAGGAACCAACACACAATAGAACCTACTGAGCCATGAAAGGTGAATTTACAATCAGGGAAAATGTTTAAATTCTCCCAGCAAACAAAACTACAAGAACATACTCTTTGTCATATTTTTACAATCTCCTTCTAACAAAACAGTCTGTTGGACGCAAAGTTGTGAAGTTCCTTGATCTAGCAAGCAGCGTGCAAAAGTGCAGTAGCTTCAGCACTTTAGAAACCCTTTCTCGAAACTGAAATTCAAACTAAAAATATGTTGATTTAACACTTAACCTGATCAGTATTCAATCCTACCCACCAATAGAGAAGTGACCCTTTCTGTTGGTATGTTCAGCAATAGGTCAAATCCCAGAGAGAAACAACAACCCCTTTCTCTTTTATTCTTTTTCACTCTCCCCTACTTGACTTTCTACTTTTCCCCACTTTCTATATACAGTCTTTACTCTCTGCCTAAACCTTTCACACTTCCCGTACCTAGAATAGTTTTAATGATTGCTTAACTAATCTTTTTCTTTTTTCTGCAAGTACTACCACAACGTTATTTATAGATTTACTTTGATGGAAGCCACCAATCAACAAGTAGTAACAACAAACAAGTATTATCTTCAGCTACCAATAATAGTTCCTTTGATTTTCCGCTACACGTCCTAATAAGTTTCCAAGCGGCATTTACAAATTGCTAAGAAATAGGACAGGAAACATCAAAGTAAACAAAGGACTACTTTAAACCAAATGAAATAGAATCTGTAAGCTACAATTCAAAAGGAATGATAAAAGCCAAGAAAAACCAACACAATACGATTTCAAAGTAAGACAGCTAAGAAAATCCAACTCACAATTCAAATTTTCTTATCGATTTAACTAAGCTCATAAACACAGTCTGAAAGGGAAACAAAATTGCCTATCTAACCTGCACAGTCTGATAAATGTAATTCAAATCTGACTCAAATCCGCATCAGTTTTATGTGCAGGGCCAGCGAACAACAAACACCAATAAGTCAGAATCCATAAGTATGTGTTGAATACCAAAAATTGACTATCTGCTATCTAGTGACTCGGTAAACCAAACAGCGCTATACTGTGAATCTCTTCTTTGAACAAAATTAGCTCACTAGACATTGAATTGTAATCCAAGTAAACAATGATATAAAGAGATGCAAAAACAACCAAGCAAGATTGCTAACCACTGACGGTAATCTGCATATAATAGTAGTCTAAGCTGAAAATTACCAGATAATATGTTTTCCAGAATCTCCAGATCTCTTCCTTCCTATCACTGCTTCATCTGCCAATCTCTGCCTTTTATTTCTTCAATTGCACTTTCTCCAGATACCAGTGTTTTGTGTTCTATCCCACAATGCTATCAATGAAAACTAAAGAATTGCTATGAGGAATTACATCATAAAAGGATTCATTATTATACGCAAGGTTTTTGGAAGAAGAGGAGTTTAGGTCATAAAGATGGAGCTCGGTAGGTGAGCGACAGAGAACTGTAGCACTACTTGTAAGGGCAAGCGGAGTACTGTATTGTATATCATTTCCATCGGTATTGGCGTCTAAGCTGAATCCCATACTCCAACTCATCAATGATTCATCTTGCTTCTTCTCCAAAAACCATACATCAGAAGTTTCAGTGTCCGTATTGTAGTGAGTAGCACACAAACAATCTCCCAACACCCCAAGTCTAATACACCTGTTCCAACCATCATCTATAATCTCCCTGAATTCAGAACATTCAGGTAATTCGACAAACATTTCATCAGCCAAATCGAAGGCCACAATTTCCCCCTCTCCCAAATTCCAATAGATACAGCCATTTGCAAACACACCGTCTTGCCAAGCACCCATACCAATCTCAATCTCTATATTCCCTTCATTTCTCCATTGCCTGTCACTCCCGAGAGTGAAAACATCAATGTGAGCAAAATTTGGATTCTTCCTTCAACTTGTACATTCTAACAACCTTGTATTCATTTGTTGTAGGAACATAACCAAATCCAATCACAAAGAAATAAACAGGTTCATCGCCAGATGGTAATTTTGGAAGAGTAACATATTTTTTAGTAATGGGATTGCGTACATAGACAATACGAGAAGCTTCATCATAGTTATCAGGGGTAATATGATCAGTTAATCCATGTAGACAAATTAAGCCGTTACAAGAACCAACCAGACTGCAATCAACTGGACAGCAGAAATCCATTATCTCATGTCCAAGAGAGTCTGACTCAGAAGAATTCTCATCAAAATCTAGAGAATGTAAGTGCCAATTAGTATCATCATCAGTCAGTGAGATAATAAAACTAAACTTATCAGAATCATCAGAATTAAGTTGATTTAGATGATCCAAATGTAATTTAGAGAAGGATGGATGCTCAGCAACTTTTTCCCAAGTTTTGCATACACGTCAAAATTCCCCATTTGTGGAAGGATTTGAGTACAGAGAATTAAGAGAAAAAAATCTAGGCTTGAGAAAAATGTGAATATGAAAAGTTGGGATTTCTCTTTTTTTTAGGTTTAAGGGGAAAAACTAACAGACGAGCCGAACTTACTTGCGGCAATTTCTAGGGCTTTGCAAATTAATCCCGGATTCCCGGGCAAGTCCTGGGGAAAAATACTTGGTCAGTCCTTTACGAAATATTGGGCAGACTTTTATGGATTGGGTAGTCCAAGGGATAGGAACGTTGTAATTCACTGACTTCAGTACTTTGACAATTGTTTGGTGGAGAGCCACTTTTACTAGAGGGAAAGCTGGCTTTTGGGTGGATTTAGAAAAAACTTTCCCCTAACAATAATCATAATCCAGAAGTAGTTATTTTTCATATCTGCGTTACTTAGAACAAAGTGACTACAGATTGCCGAGGGTTAACTCCAAATGTAAGAAATTAATGTAGAAGAGCGCTTTTTGCAATACTGAATGAAGTTGAACCAACTGCTAGTTGGATTTTCTTGTTTTATTAAGACTTCGAGTGATGCAATTATAGTAAAAGAGCTATCAGACTTGCAGAACCATGACAAGCTACACTGCAAGGTGGAGACTTCATGTTTGGTGAAAAACTTAGCCAAATATGTGTGACACAGTAGATTCCCCGAAGCTGGATCCAATGTGCAAAATGAAAACAACGGAACAATAGTCACGTATACATTCTAAATGCCTTCCTGATTAGATATCTATGTGATTAGATGTATTCTCAATGATCAATGCTTTCCGTATTCTAATTTTGTAAAACTCTTAAAGCACCAAATAAGGCGAGCCATTTTTTCCTCTTTCTTGTCGACTACGATTCAATCTAATTTTTCAGCAATTGCTCATGACAAAAGCATGTCTTCCTTTCTCGGTTACATGCGCCAAATTAAAACCCTCACTAGATCTCCCGAAGATAAAGATTACAAGAATCATCCATTTTCCACAAAAATGTGAAAGAAAGCTATTTATTCATAGCTTTTTCCTTTGTTTAGAAAACTGGAACTTCATCACTATTCACGTGTGCACCCTTCCTGAATGTAAAATATCGATCAAGGCAAGAAACTATTTGTCATTATGTTCTGCCATCAATGTTTATAATCATATATCAATGTTTATAAGCATATAGCATATTGGCTTTCCCCTTTCCACCTATTAATTATCGATTTTATTAATTTACCCAGCGTTGGCTTTCCCTTTAATAAAAGTGGCTTTCCCCCTATTAATTATCTTTACTTTAATGCATCGTTTATCAAAGAAACAAGGATTGGGACTAGTTGTGAGAGATTGTGCTAATCAACCGAAGTCAGAGAATCACAACGTTTTTACTCCTTGGACAATATAGGTTTGAGACTCTTTTTTTTTCCGAAAAAGAGGCAAGCCTCATATATATTGGTACTCCGATGTAAAATCGGGATTGATTACAGGACTGATCAGCGGATTTCCAACAATTACATGAATTCCAAACAAGCAACAACTACCAGTACAATCACAATACCTAGCAACACAATTACAAACCATTTTCCCAATCAGAATCTTATCCATTTCAGACAATCATCTAAGTAGCATAACAAGTTTAAATGGCCTAATTTGGATTCTAAGTAACCCATCCAAAGCATATAGCACCTCTATAATAAATAGAGATGTTAGGATGCAAGGACCCAACCATTCCTCAAGGTTTTTTCTAAAAACAAAGTAAAACGTTATGCATCTGTCACAGTCACTTTGCAAGAATGGATGACTCCCATGATGACACTTCCAAAGATGATGTTGACATCTCTACAGATGCAACTTCTGGGACCTATGGGTAATGGTGAGAGATCCTTCATACTGAGTTGTACTCATGGTTATTTCATTAACTTTATCACAGGATGATCATGTAGTGAGATTCTGGATCAATGTAGACTTCACGGGAATGGAAGAAAGTCTTCGGGACGGAGAACCCAGAAGTAAGGACTACATGATGTTAGCAAATGACCTGCATTCCCCAGCCATTTCTTTGGTGAGTTGTTAGCGCTCCTTGTGTCAGGACTTTTCCCTCCCCGTGCAATTAGGATCACGAGACCAAGGTTTGTTATTTCTTTTCAGAAGTTTGCTCCATCAAGCCTTGACGGTCTTCAATTCTCTGTTGGTGATCAAACGGTCGTCGAAGAAGTCGATGTAAGTGCTTCTTCGTATAATCGTTCATAGAAATCCTTGAATGAAATATCACTAATTGTTGTTGATGTATCCAGGAGGAGATTTCCATGGAACGAGGGAGTACTGATGATGCTCATTCGTCTTCAGAGGATGGTGAAGAAAACCCTGGATTTCGAAACTGAATGAAAGCAATGATGTTTCCAATGGTGATGTTGGCAATTCCGGTCCTTTGGACCACTCCAGTTAGTACCCATCGTATGTTTTCTTCATAGAAGTATGAAATTGCTGATTTTTGAATGAATGAACGAGGACTCATATGAATGAATGAAAATTTTGCCGAAATACGTCACCAGAAAAATTCAGAACTCGCCCTTTTAATGAAAACGTTGTAGAATCTTCGTCCGATGTCGGATTTTTGTGATCTATCCATGGTTTTTCATCCTCAGAAAATTTCCAAGATTTAGAAAAGAATATTTTTGAGTTTTGAGCATGTTTAGGACCCGAAATCGACGAAACAGTAAATTTCCAGGAGACCTTCAGAAATTTTTCAGCTGGCATGTAGCTCAATGTTTTGGCCACATCGTTTCGCTCGTTCATACAATTGCTATAAAATTTTGATATGTTGTAGAGGACATCCATATGAAGAGAATGAAATATAAGTCAACCTTAGATTCCTTACCAATTTCTCCCAGCTCGTCGCTTCGTACAGGGCAGTGTAAAATCACTTCAGACAATCTTGCTGTAAAACATCTCTTTTCTGTCTTTAGACCATTCGCTTGTGTCTTGAACGCTTGATGAATGATTTCAATGACATTGACTAATTAGCGACCTGAAACCCTTGGTTGATAAATGATTCTGGTGCTTGCAGTATCATTTTTTGTTTCTGTCAGTCGTAGAAACATCACTTCTGAAACCCTGGTCATAGGACCCTAACTGAGGTTGCTCTCAAGAGGGGATGATGTAATGACCATGGTTCCCGGTTGTAGCCTTAGTTTTATGATGAAGGATTATCATAGGAGAGCTTGGTGCCTTGGACTGTGAAATTGATCGTCATGACCAGTGGACCGTCAGTCCCCAATATTTTGTCAAATCTCTCCCTTTCATTTTCCCTTCTTCTGGTGAGACCTAGATATATGACCCAAGTAGAAAAATTGATGTAAAGACCTAGATGGTCGAAGTTTTAGGTACCTTGATGAAGGACTCAGCGGAAGGACCTGGTGGGCATCGATCGACTGTGGAGGTAATGAAACCCCTCTAAGAATTACTGCTTGCATGTTGTATGCTCTGGAAGCTGTAGGAACCTCATACATCGTCAGAATTTAGCGCTTGACCCAAACTTTTGAAGCTAAGAGACTGAAGAATCATATGCAAAAAAAATTCTTCAGTTTGGAGATGTCTAGGACAGTCAATGATGCATGCACATTCACAACTTATAATCTAGTGCAAATTTTCAGATTCCATAAACCTGAATGTGGAAGCCATATCTTTCTGATCGTATGTACGATTGACATGCCCTTTTGGTATGTTGTAGTAGAGACATAGAAGAACATCGTTCGTTGAGGAAGCATTGTTCCATTCCTCACCCATTGGTACGTTTTTGTGAACCCATGGCCTGAAGTGTGTTGTATCTCATTCGTAGAGATGATGGGATCATCTTGTAGAAGACTTTGGCTTGTGTCCGTCTGTCGTGCAATCTTTGGGAATACTTTCATGTGAACATGTTTTCATGTCTACACATATTGATATGAACCATTAGTGCTTGGAGAAGTCCGCTTCATTGAGTAACACTTCAGAGAATGGTTAGTTGATGTAGCCCTGTCATGAGGATGTTGCTCCTAAGACCGTTGTTAATGCTCAGATCACGATTGAATATTATGCAGACATTCTCGTTGATGTTGATACCATGGACAAAGTTCCTCCAGATATCCTTGTTGATGCCGGTACTATGGTCGGAGTTGCTCGAGAGACCGAAAAGGCTAGAACCATGATCATCGACACAGTCTTTTCTCCTCCATCCAGTGAGCCTTTACATTCAAAAAGTAGTTGGTGGGTTGAGCATCCGTAAGATGAAGGTGTACTGGAAGTTCAACCCGAATTCTCCCCAATAACATGACTTTACTGGGAACTGGCTTCGTCAATGAATCGACATTGTTGTGGCAGATAGCAGTAGCGGTCTTCATTCTGGATGTGATTGGTGAAGATATGAAATTCCTCAGTCGTGCAGGGGATTGTGATGTAAAGAGGTTCCGTTGATGACGTTTCATGGAATTGCATCAGATTCCAATGAATTGTTATGTCTTGAATCTTGTCCAATAAGATCAAGTCCCCAGTGTATGTTGAAGGAGTTTGTGTCATCCATGAATGAATGATGTTGCATATGCTTCATAAGTCTCATCATGGGATAATGAATACTTATCGATTGTAGTTCATTTACACTTTGATCATGCTGGTGTTGAATCAGTGTGTAATCGTCGAGATATTTGTGCTGAAGCTAGATGCGCCATTATAGAAGGTGTACTCTTTGATTGAGAGTATAATTTGAAGGATTCTTAGATGCTCGAGCGTTGAAGCGTCATATACCTTAAGCATCGAATGTCTTATCTTTGATTGTCTCGGACCTTCATATCTTCTGTTTATTCAGCATTCCTTTCGTTGCAGGAAGTGGGATTCAACACTTGTGCCGACATCAGAGCTTTCTGATTTTGTGGCACACATGGACACTCCTATAAGGCTATGGAGAAACGCCCAAAGTATTCTTTTCCATGCTTAGACATCGTCTCAGTAATGAATGTCTCGGTGATCGATTCAGAGAAATGTCAGATTCAACCACTTGGTAAATACTAATGCGGTGAAGTTACCATTCATAACGTATTGCAGAGTTGCTAGCAGAATTGAGTCCCCGTGCTAGGATAGCATGTGAGAGAATAAATGACATAGATATGGGAGGAATGAGACTCGCCTGAGTGCGGAACCTATTGATGAATGTCTATGCATCTTTTGCAGGTTCTTGCTTTAACCTCGTCAAAGAAATTCCTCCAAGTACTCTGACGATGGAATGTCCACCAAATCTTCTGGATCAGAACTACTTTGTTGGAGAGATGTGCAACTAAAGGCGCTTGGTCAGTAGCCATCTTTTCAGCATAGATCCACGCTCGTCTGAAGAACATGTCATATCCTGGATCTTCCTGTTTATGTGAAACTTGGTTTCCGTCCAGGTTGAACTTATGTTCACTTTGAGAGTGATGTAGCCATAAGTATTTCTGAGCATTCCTTCAAGGTCTCTGATTGATATGGGATCACGAGTAGCTTCTTGTCGAGTGATGCCTATGGCTCTAAGGGTTTTCAGTGGAATGATGTTGATGGCGGTGTCAGCATCGATCAACGTTCTCCCAAATTCATTCCTTTGAGATTGACTGTAAGCAGTCCCCAGTCGTACATCTCTTTTTCTATGGATGGAGGCTCAAGAAGTATTTCCGGAAATGGAAAATCGTCTCCCTGACACGATGTGATTCAGTGTTGTGAGCATGTCTTTCCTTTGTGCCTTCGACAGATAGAGAAATTCACATATATGTTCGACCAAGGATTGAACTGCTTCTTTGACAGGTTTTTCAGAGAGTCGAGGTATTGATTGGGAGAGGATCCTGTGTACTCCTTCAGTCCCCAGTTGAAGCACTCTTGGGATTCTCCGTTTCTTTTTCAGTTGGCTATCTCCTGACAAATTGCAATTTGATTGCACCATCTTGAATCCAGACTTCTAGTAACTCGATCACATCTTCAATGTGAAGATGGAGGTTTGGGTCTGATCATTTCCCGTTTTTTGATGTTAGGTTGAGGTTTGTGCATTTCAGGATTGGTTATCCTTTCTTTGTGCTTTCGGAGGAACCTGAGAGATTGGAGGAGCGTGCTTTTGTTGTGGTGCCTCGACTTTCCTTTTGCTTCCTTCTACAATAACATTTGTGGAAGGTTGGAGATCGTATTGTTCGTTGACTGAGTGTAGGATGTCGCGAGTTCCACAAGGTTCCTCAATCTTTGTACACTTTGCTCTTTGGTAGTTGTTGATCGCTTAGCTGTTTCATGAAGTTCTGAAAAAGTCTGGAACCGGAGATTTTCCAGTAAAACTCTGTAGACCGGGATCTGCACAAGTATACAAGTTGCTTCTCTGTGACGTTAGGGTCGTGACAGTCCAAAGCTTGAACTCTGAACCTTTTCACATAATCATTGGGATGTTCATTTTTCCTTTGAAACATCCTTCCTAGATGAGAGAGTGACTTGCTCTGACACGAAGAAGTATTTTTTGTGGAAAGCATTAATCATCTTTCCCCAACTGGTGATACTTCCCGGTGTTGTACCAGGTGTATGCTCTGTCTGTCAGGGACTTTGAAAATTCCTTCAAACGGACAACATGGTTGTGTCCGTGCTCTCCTAGTGCCTCCAGGAATCGAAAGACGTGTTCTCGAGCATTCCCTGTTCTGTTGTACAATGTGAACGTTAGAGAAGTATAGACTTTTTGGAGAGGGATTCTCTGCGTAGCGGCAGGATATGGAGGTTGATGACGGTGGACAGATGGTGCATTTCCTTTCCCTCGATCCTCCATAAAACGTTCCAGATCTTCACAAGTGATGGAACCAGCAAGCTCTTTTGATGATGAGTTATTTGTAGCTTTATGGACTTCATAATCGTCTACTACATGGATTGGAGTGACTTCAGGATCAGCAGCCGGAGATGTTTCTTTTGCTTTTCCTTTTTCCTGATCTTTCTCTGACATCTTGTCAGTAAGAGTTTTGAGATAATTGCACAGCTCCTTCTGAGTGGTGGCCATGTCAACCTGATTATTGGCAATAGTTTCTTGCACCTTCATGAGATCACCAATGGTAGGCGGATTTTATCTAACTTCTTCAGGAGACCGGCCGAAGAGAGGATTGTTGATGGCGCCAGTGCCGTGGTTTGCAGGGTTGATCACTGGAGCACCAATATTCGGAGGAGTAGTATTGGAAGGTTGCGCCGGAGGAGTGGTAATAGCGGTACCACTAGAACTTGTAATGTTAGGGTTGAGTGTTGAACCCGAGTTGGTAACTGAACCAGACTTAAGATCGACCATCTTTGTGAGAACTGAGATTGCGACCGAGAGAATGATCTCCCACTGTGGTCGCCAATATGTACATGGAAAAAAAAGATTTGATGGTTTTTACGGAATTGAGGAGATGACCGTACGGAGGAGACTCCTTGAACCGAGCGAAATGTTTAACCTCACACAGATGCACTGCAAGAAGGGAGTGCTTTAAGTTCGAGAGATCAATCTGTAGGACTCCGGCCTAAACCAAGACAATGGTCGTTCCAGAGTCAATTCGGTCACAAGAGAGGATGGGTCGATCTGTAGGAGGGAAGCAGAGAAATGTGTGAGATCAATGGTGATCGAAGATTGTAGGTGTGTTGTGTATTCTGCGTGAAGAAATAAGATAAGTTCTGATTGATTGAATTTGTTTTGTTGAGAGTAGTTGCTCAGATGTTGAGTTCTTAATCTCTTGTTGTCTGTTTGATGAGAGATCGTTCTGTTTTTCAATCATGATTGAGAGACTTATTTATATTGCTAGAATTGTAAACACCTTGATCCCATGAAGTGTGACAGTTGCTGGAGTCAAAGAGTGGGGAAGTAGAAATCGTGTTAAAACCAGTTGCTCATCATGCGGGGACTTGGTTGATTTTCCATCCACTACTTTGCTAACTCCTCCAACTGATTGCACGACTTGCTCACATTCTCATCGTGTGTATGAACACACGTGTCGTAGACCGCCAGACCAAACCCTAGTTAATATCCCCCCATGTGACATGATTGATGTCTCGTGATTGTGGAGTCTGCAAGGCAGACGTGTATTTAGTTAGTCAGTTGCTGACTTTATGAGACGATGAGTCTTTGTATTGCTGAGTCGAACGTGATTTGCAAATGTTCTAAGACTCATGAATTGAACGTGTCTGTTGAGACAGAGGTATAATTCTCGAGTAAATGTTGATAGTTATGGTGAGAAAATATTGCTCATGGATCTTTGAATATTGATAGTTGAACCAATATTCCTTAGTCTGAGCAAATATTGCTCATTTGAGCAAGTGTTGCTCGTTTGATGAATTATTGGTAGCATGACCAAATAAAATATTATTTTAAGATACTGGCAACTGAACCGAGTATAATTAAAAAAATGTTGATCATGGGATCGTCGTAAAATTATTAGTGTTTGAATCTGCTCAGAATTATGTTTTTGCAGAGCTTTGGATTTGAAACCCTAATTTTGATCAATTGCTGATCAATTGATAATTTATTGAAAATCGACCATGAGTGAAGGAGGGACCGGCTACATGGGATGATGGATCGACCATGTAGCGCCCAGATGCTCGAGTGAACAAAATACCAAAGTCTCTTGAAGACCAGTTGGTGAAAAGATGATTAAATGCTGGTTTAATCATTTATTCAAACATGTTCGTCTGTGATGAAACCTAATAAATTATGAAGATATGAAGGACCGACCAAGGGGTCATGAAACCGGCCCTGGTTGGTAACGGGATCGACTGACGATCGTTTTATGAAATTCCAAAATTGTTTAGAAGAGTTTGAACCTAATATGACCAAATTAGGTCAAACGATGAAAGTATGTGGGACCTGCCTCTTGCAAGCCAAAGAGCCAACCTTGGTCGGTCAAGGTAACATACTCACGTCGCCAGAGTGTCCGGGTCTCAGTGCTGAGAATTTTGATATTTTCTGATGTGTGTTTGAGCAACATTTTGAGAAAATATGAAGAAATCAAGGATTTTGCTGAAACTGAGGAAACTTCATGAGATGAAGGAAATAATAATAATAAAATGAAGGAATCATAAAATGTAAGACCGGCTATGGAGAAGGCATGGCCGGACGGCCAATGAGCCCGGTCCCATGGCGCTTTTCCTAATTTTATATCATTTTTCATGATTTTAGGGAAATATCATGAAATCAAGGAGTTTGTTGAAACTAATTAAGGAGTTTTCCTTGAAGTGAATGAGTTTCCATGAGATGAATGAAACAAATAATATTAATAATAATAAAATAAGGACGTGTGGGACCGGCTTGGGCATGGTCGGCCGGCTAGGTCCCGGTCCCGTGAGCTTTCCCTAATTTTATGTATTATTTTCATGATTTGAAGGAATTATCATAATTTGAAGGAAATATCATGAAATCAAGGAATTTCATGGGATCAAGGAAATAAATAATAATAAAATAATAAGGAATGCAAGGTGTGGGACCGGCCACAACTAGGGCATGATCGGCGGGCTAGTAGGCTTGGTCCCGCATAGCTTTCCTAATTATTTATTATTTCCTGGATGCGAAGGAAACATCATAAAACCGAGGAGTTTCCTTGAAACGAAGGAATTTTGTTCAAATGAGGGAATTTTCATGAGATCAAGGAAAATAATAAAAATATGATAAAATATAAAATTGGGCGTGGGAATGACCACGGCACGACCGCCCGGTCGGTGGGCCCAGTCCCCCAGCGCATTGATTAATATTTTATTATTTATTATTTTCTTCCTATTTTTGCATAGGTTCATCGTTCCTTCATGTTTTGGAATGCTCGTTCGTACATTCAGGAGCTCGTTAGTGCATTACTGCTGAGTACACTTGCACCATTTTGGTCGGGGCTTACTCGATAGTGGCTCAGATACCGTTGAATATTTATTACTAACCCATGGAATTCTGCTGGGAAGAATCACGAATTGAAGTAATGAAATATTATGAAGAACGTAGAATATTTCCGAATATTCAGTTAATGAATTTAAGGATTTGAGATAATTAATTGATGGCTCTATACTAGCAGGCATGCTATCTAGGAGCATTAATTATTCGAGAATTGAGCGTTATGAGCTAGTTGAAGCGTCATATTTATTTATTACGTATAGTCAGGGAAAACGTTGTTGCATCCTGAAGACGTTATCGCTCTATACTAGCAGGCAAGCTGTCTAGGAGCCGTCCAATCATCAAGATTCTATACACATGTCTTTTATATAGTCAGGGAAAACATTGTTGCATCCTGAAGATGTTATCGCTCTATACTAGCAGGCAAGCTGTCTAGGAGCCGTCCAATCGTTCGATTCTATATAAAAGTGATTACTTAAATTGTTCATTATTCATGAGATATGTCGTTGCCTCAGTTGAGAGACTACGCATCATGCTTTGAGAGACAATATTCTTAGTCAGAGGTTATTGCGGCATGAGCTTTCATGCTTCAATAAGAGACATGAGCCTCAATACTCATCTGATTGCTGGATCAGGAGTATGTACAATTATGGTTTTATGATTTTAGCCTTTGTCGAAAATCCACCATCTACAATATCATACAAGACCGAAGTGTAGACACGGTAGTCAACCAAAAATATTGAAAACCTAATTCAAAGTGATGTGCGGTGAAATGATTAAATCAAGCTGGTGGAGCTTATTTTAAACCATACAAAGCTCTATGTAAACGAAAAACATGATTAGATTTTTTTTTTATCAACCAAACCCGAAGGTTGAGTCATCTACACCTCTTCATTAAATGTCATGCAAAAAAGCATTTTTCAAGTCGAGCTAATGATAGACCATTATTGTATGAATAGTAACTGGTATAACGACTGGACCGAATATTTCACCATAGTCAATCCTATACTATTGAGAGTATCTTTTTGCAACAAGGCGAGATTTGTAACGATCAATATAAGCATCATATTCTTGTTTAATTTGAAAGATCCACTTGCAACTAACTATATCATTGTAGGTGACGAGGGGCTTTAGCCCAAGTACGAAGTCGTAACAAAGCATCAGATTCAACCTATATGGGAAAACGCCATTTAGGACCTTTGAAGCTTGGGGGTAAAGCAAGTAGAATCTGATGGAATATTGATTAAGGTATCTAGAAAACATGTAGGAATGGGGTACTTTTTGGCGGAATAAGAATTAAAAAACTTGGGATTTCAAGTACAATCACGCAATCTGGTTACCATAATATGAATAAAACATTGTATGTGACCAAAAATCGAGGAAGTTCTGCATGGCTAATTTAAACGCTACATTGTCGATCTTCTGATATACACGAGAAAAACTAACTTTTTTGAAGACAAAAAAACCCTTCACACATAATAGATTTTTCCCTTTAAGAAAAAATTGAGATTTTTCCATTAACATTTTAAATCATGGGTTTACAATCACTTGAACATGGATTTCCTTTATACTTAACTGGAAATTCCAGTCCACCTTCACTATACAATGTATGTCCTATCGTACATCTCTAGTAAGTTTGAATGTCAAAAATATTTTTCATATTTTAACAACCCCAAAATAGGCTATTTGTTTTATCCTAAAAAGTATCCACTCTCCACCAATACCGTACCCACTCCAAAGGTAATTAAGCTACCTTAACTACCTCATTAGTATAGAGATAAAAGTATTCATATTAACTAAGAATTCAATGATACAAAATTACATATATAGCTTTAGGGTTAAAATACATGCAAATATATTATGATTGTTAGAGCACTGCTCGGTCAAACTCTCAAGCGTTTCTATCTCAAGCTTGTTTGTCAAGTTTAGTTGCCAGAACTATAAGTCTTGATTTCTAGTCTACTAATAGCTAAGTCTCGAACTAGGATAAAAAGTGTAGTTGAGATCTAGACTCCACGATGTTCATCATACAAAGACGGATAACTACTCAAGGAACTGGTGGAACTTCATCGACTAAAAGGTATGTGGAGACTTGAACTTATCTATCACTCAAAAGTCTATCTACTCTATCTCCTATCTTGAGACAAAAGTCGTATTGTTATATAGACTTCAATTATACACATTTTTTATTTAGAGCCGAGTTTATCTCTCTTATCTATTTCTCAAAATATGTATTTGTAAGGTTTCGCTTTGGCCAAGTTCATCTTTATTAGTGACGAAAGTCATATTAGTTTCAATCACTTGAAATTCGTTTTGACGAAAAATAGTTTGTGAACAACAACTATATAACGTTCTCTAAGAATGTTTCAATGGTTGAAATGAGAGTTTAGAATATGTAACCATCTTTGGATATAAGCATATAGTGTGTTCGCACATTAGTGTATAAGTCCAAAACCGGGAACCAAATGTATGCATACTTGTGTGTGTACTAAATGGTTGATGGAGACTGGTTAAGTGTACGTACCCGTATGCATACTGGAGGAAGTTCACGACCGTGAATTTCTGCTGAGTTTGGAAATCAAAACCAACTCAATACGGTTACCTTGCGTACCCGTATGCATACTAGCGGAAAGTTCATGTCCGTGAATTTTTGCTGAATTTTAAAACCAAAACAAACTCAAATCCGGTTACTTAAGTACGCATACTTAAGTGCGTTACTTTCTAAAATTGGTTTGTTCATGAACTAAAACATTTATATATTAAGGAATGCAATTTGCAAACCGTGGCTATAACGTTCATGAATTGTTTCGAGTGAATCAAAACCAATTTTGCTTCGATTAAGTCTTGTGTACTTCTCTAAGATCTAAGCAATTGAACAACTCTCTAACTAGTTCTTTTGAGTCATTTGAACTAGTTATGCTGAAGATGAATATGGTTGATATGAAAGTGCTCATATGGCTAACCATTTGGTTAACTACTATTGAACCAACTAGGTGTACATGTTTAGGTACGGTTACACAAACCTAAATGAACGTGCATTTCATCTGTGTATAACAAGCTAAGTTCGATCTAACGGTTGAAAGATATTAACTTGAATCTAATCAGGTTTTCATCTAACGGTGAATATTGAATGCTTTGTTACCAAGGTAGCATTGATTGCAAACCCTGATTTGAAGACTATATAAAGGAGAACTCTAGCAACTGGGAAAACTAATCCCCACACCTCCTGTGTGATACTAGTTGTATAAGCTAGAGTCGATTCTCCTTCAACCTTAGGTTTCTTCTCAAGACCCTGTAGGTTAACGACTTGAAGACTTCATTGGGATTGTGAAGCCAGACCCAACTATTTTCTCTGTAGTTGCGTGATCTGATCTTGTTGTTTCTATCGTATTGAGTACAATTGTAAGATTGGCTCGATATTAATTTCTCTGATAGGCAAGATAGAAAAGTAATCACAAACATCTTCGTCTCATCGTTTTTGATTCCACAATATCTTGTTTCGCCATCATACGATTTAGATTATTGTGAGGTGATTGATAATTCTAGTCTGTTCTTCGGGAATATAAGACCGGGTTATCGATTGGTTCCTGTTCGCCTTGATTTATCAAAAGACGGACAGAACTTGTAGGTATTTCTATGGGAGATAGATTTATCTATTACTGTAGACTTTTCCGTGTGATACAAATTTGTTTATTAAAGTCTTCGACTTTCAGTCGTAGCAACTCTTAGTTGTGGGTGAGATCAACCAAGGGAATCAAGTGTGTAGTATCCTGCTGAGATCAGAGACGCAAGGTGCGCAACTATACCTTGGATCAGTGTGAGATTGATTGGGGTTCAACTACAGTCCAGATCGAAGTTAGTTTGTAGTAGGCTAGTGTCTGTGGCGGCATAATACAATGTGTGTTCAATCTGGACTAGGTTCCGGGGTTTTTCTGCATTTGCGGTTTCCTCGTAACAAAACTTCTGGTGTCTGTGTTATTTCTTTTCTGCATTATATTTTGTTAGATAATTGAAATATCACAGGTTGTGCGTTGGATCAATCAATTGTGAAATCCGACCTTTGTTTGTTGATTGAAATTAATTGATACTTGAACATTGGTCTTTGGTACCGTTCAAGTTAATTTCTCTTATACTCAATTAGACTCGCAGATTTCTATTTGCTTGAGTAAAGTATTGAATCGATAAATTGAGATATAACTCTTGATATACTTTTTATAAGATTGAGTCTGACTGTCTAGTTGATTCTCTTCAAAGTATATTGGAATTTGTCCATACAGATTGCTAAGCGAAATATTGGGTGTGGTTGTTAAACCCCCGCTTTTCGATGACAAAATATGATACTCATATACACCTTCCATCAAGCTGAACAGGGGGAACACACAATGAAATCTTGGAAAAAATACTACGAAACTAAGTAGTATTAAGTTCTCTAAATAAACACACCTACTTGTTGAATTTTAGTGGATACAAGACGAATAAGAAGGAAGCCATGAGTAATATGCTCATGAACAAAATGATAATTATTTCCATCAAGTTCGGATGAGACAAGGTGACATACACGATTAAATCAGTAATAAGAGACCTTAAAGATATAGAGATATCACCGGAAGAAGAAGATCCATGTGCAGGTGAAAAATGAGGCGTCAACATGTTTAAGAGGAAGAAAAAAAGTATTGGTAAGCAACGACAAGGCTTAAGATATCATATAAAGGTAATTAAGCTTCCTTACCTCATTTGCGTCGAGGCAAAAATATTTATATTAAGAAATCAAGAACAAAAAGTACATATACATCCTTAGGCTTAAGAGGCAATTAAATTCAGCATGACACAATATGATGCTCATTTACACCACATACACAATACTTTTGGTGGTTAGAGATCTTGTCACCAGTAATGTTGTTGTCATTTTCTTTAGCTTAGAGTATAACATCCTTAAAAGTATCCAAAACTCAATCCTTTAAACTCTTCATGATAAATCTTATACAACGCAGATGGTCAGGATTTTTATTTTAATATAGGAAACATAAACTAGCAAATAAGAAAAGATATTTGGTGCGTGTCGTAAACACAACAAAATTAATCAAGATATTTCCCACTAATTAAATAATAATATAGTGGTAATAAGGATCGTTCCCACAGAGAGCTGTGTAATTGATATGTTATTTGGTTCAACAAAATAATAAAAGACAAGGGGTATTGGTTTAAAGTAAAATAAAAAGAATAACAAATTGGATTAGTATACTTATCTATCTTCGTTAGAACCATTCATCACCATCGTAGAATAGCAGCTAGCTCAGTGTTATCCCTAAAACTCCTTATACCACGGATACAGAAGCTCTCCAATATCAGATTCTATCCAACTGAACCACCAAGTAGTATCTCACTCAAGGTGTAATCTGATCGAACGCTTAGGCTTTGTGAATTAGGTTGATCCCAGTAGTTAAACTCTTAGCTCAAGGCCCACTTGCTGGTGTTGTCTTCACTCGCAATTGCTCCACAAAATCCCTCTGCAAGGTCTGGCGATTTCTACTTGTGTATGGATTATTCGACGATTACTTATCTGCTAACCCAATACTAGCAATAGAACAATTAATAGATCAATCTAGCATGCACTCCAAATCAATTCAATTAATCAATCATAAACCCTAAAAATAGTGAAAGCAAACGATGATGTGATTAAAACTCATGACAAAGTTGTATAAAAATAAAGTTTCACGCTAGAACATTGAATTCATCCTTAATCAATGGAATTTAGTTACACATAGATTTACTAAAATCCATAAATTTGAATATAAGAAGAAGAAAAAAATAGCTAGGTTTCCCCCTAAAGGGGTAAACCCTAAAATATGGATTAATAACCTTTTCCCTCTTTTTATTTTTTGGGGATTTTAATAAAGTGCCACATTTCCAATTTGCAGTTTAAGAAAATGCCACCGTTTTTTTCAGAGTTTATTTAATGCCACATGTTTGACATTTTCCATCCAAAAAAATTGTTGCCATCATTTAGTGCATAGGTGGCATTTATCCAGCTTAGTAAAAGACATATACATCCTCAAATCTGTCACCAACTCACCAAACCCATTCTTTATTTTGAACAGCGTAAGTCATTGCCGGTCTGAGTTGGCTGGTTGGATCGATCATCGTGCTAACCAGAATAAGCCATCGTCGGTACCGAGTTGATTCAACATAACAAAGATTAGATCGAGTTTCAGCTGTTTTCTGCGCTTTTCTCAGGCAAATTTCAGCCATTTTCCCTGCAAATTCCTAACATTCATCTATACTTCCATCGCTGCTTCATTATTTTCAGTTCTCTAACATCCAATAAACTTATCGTGTCCCTGCAATGATTCAATCTAACACAAACATATTCAATTTCTATCTTGAGCCCTAAATTCTTCTCTGCAACCCATAACTCAAACTCAAACACATTCACAGCACAATCATCTCACAACACTACTAGGACCATGCCTATGAATCACTACCTCAACTCAAAACCCCTCTTTATCACAGACCCATTCATTCCATGGCAGTGAGCTTAATGTCCATTCGATCAGTCAACAACAACAGGAGCTTCAAATTTGTCTTTCCTTCTGTTAAATCTCAATTCCACCAGTGCTTCCATCTGCATAGACAACACCAACAACATACATTCAAACCCTAAATTCTAAACTGTAATCATGGCTTCATGTCATAACCACCATACTCATCTTATCCATCTCAATTCACTGTCTATAGATACGTCCATAAATTCAACAACAAAACTGCATAACTTAAACAAAATTCATAGAGAAGAACAATTACCTCAAACTCATTTACTCAAGCACCAGCCAGTTCATCCCAGATAACTTCATAATTCATCTGAGTTCCAAATACAAACTCTAACTATTGAACTTAAGCTAGTCTCCAACCGTAACTCTCAATTCAGATCAAACCCACCTCCAATTAATCATCTAAACCCTCAATTCAGTTCATCCATCAACATCAGTTCTTAACCAACCCTAATTCAATTCCCAAATATTCTATTCTCTCAATCAAACTCAATTCATCCATCAAAATCTTCCAATCTATTCAACCCATCCTTTAATTCCTTCTTATTCACCCTTAATTGAATCTCGAAATTCATTTCAGGAACCCTAATTTCTTCACAATATCATTAACATCTCAATTCTTCTTCAAGACAATACTACAACTTCAATTTAGCAATAACCCTTTGATCTTCATCTGTTAACATCCCGTTTAGCTTATCAATTCCAAATAAACTCAACATCAAACTCTAACCTTCACAGAAACACTTCGCTTCAACTCAATCGTGGATTCTAACCAAACCCAACTATGAACTCATCAGCACCACACTCGGTTGATTGGTTTCACTAATTTTCTGCAAGGTTTTCTCAACAGAGATTTCATCTCTGGAACGCCGGAGAAAAAGAAGAAGGAGAAGGAAGAGAAGAAAGGAAAGGAAAGAGAAAGAGAATTCAAGTGTAGTTAGGTAATGATGCTTCTTGTGACTGATTCAAATCGACCTAATAGTGTGAGTCATTGTCGAGTTTGGACCAACACGAATTCAAGGGTAGTTAGGTAATGTTGACACGTTGTATTGACTTTTTCAATGATTATAGACCGAGTTAGTGGGCCCTGACGGAATATCTAACGGTTGTGGCATTTAATAAACTCTGACAAAAACGGTGGCATTTTCTTGAATCGGGATTTGCAAGTGTGGCAGTTTGTTAAAAATCCCTTATTTTTTCTCTCTGGAAGTGTCTTCTAAAGTTCGGCTAAACAAGGCTATATATAGCCTCCACCCAAACCTACTCCGCGTGAAACTCTGGTTAGATAAGGATTGATAGTCGGTCAAAAGTGTTTTCTGATTTTCAAAAACATGTGCTCCTGATTCTGCGTAGCATGGACCATTGAAGTGGAATAAACACTGCTACTGATTGGCTGGTAGTTCAGTGGAGATTTATAGGATGACGTGTCTTCTTTTGATACTGGCTATGCATCCAACACGTTGTACGGTAATACAGCAGATCCCACTGTTCACCGCGTAAGATAACTTCTCCGAGAGATATCATCCTACTGTCTCTGATTTGTCGCTCAAGTTATTTGTTAAAACAAACTCAAACCTATCCTCAGTAATCTGCAATCTCAATCCTAAACTCTTCCCTGTTCTTTCACGGCTTCATGCCACCTCGGACTCGGGCTCAAGTTCTTCTCCATCTCCGATCAACCAACAGCCACCGTATCATTCCATTACCGTCACGATATCAATAAACCATCATCATAACAGCGTCCATCATCTCGTCATTCAGTCAATCACCTTCCATGACGCCATAGCTGCCTTAACCGAACTCTCACTCTTTGTTCACTCGAGCTCCATTTACAATGGAAGCGAAGCTCACTGCCATGCTCTGTTTCCTTCAAACTCTTGCTGCCATCTTCCCTTACCTGAGTTACAGCCAACCACCACCAGTCACCGGTACTCACTGCCCAACATCACCATCAGTTTTAATTAGTTACAGCCTGCTTTCTTCTTATCGGATCTGGAACTCGACTTGAAGCACCCCTTCCCTGTTCAACAACACCATTACTGGCAACAGCAGCTACCACCATCCATCATGATCATCACCAGCAACTCCGATCATCATCGCCACTGTTCTCTGCCTTAAGCTCCATTTCGAACTCAACCCAAATCTTCTAACTGCTTCAGTATCCCATTGAACTATTCGAAATCAAGAATCATTCCAAAATCAAAATGGTACCACCTTGATCATCACGATCATCAGCATCACCTGCCGTTGACGTTCCTTTCTCTGGAGTTAGGGAAGAAGAGGAAGGTGCCCTTAGTAAAATGGATGGTGTCTTTAAACGCTATTTGAATTTGACCTCCCCCTTAATAAAAGACCTGACTGCCTTTAGTAGTTCCTTTGAAAGTTGAATGCCCCTTAGCAGAGTGACTGCCCTTGACGTACTGTGGGGGTGCCAATAGCACTTGACCTTTAAAATGACCATTTTGCTCTTTTGGTCTTCCAAGTTCTTGTTTCGCTCATAACTTCTTCATACGAACTCGGAATGACTCCGTTCTTTCGCCGTTGGTTTTATCTTTTCGTCCTATACAAAATGCTGGCTACAAATCCTCCATTTGAACGAGTTCCACTGGTCTTTTCCCTTCTTCACTTATGAACTTCACTTTTGTAGTTATTTCCATTTCTTTTTAGACGATTCACCTAATGAAAGACAATAAATAGAAAAGTAACATTATACAAGATAATATGCAAGAAATATAGCTAAAACAAGTATGGAATTGACACTCTAAACATGTAAATTAAGCACTTATCAATATAATTTCTCTCTTTTATGGGTCTCAAATCACCATGCAATATTGTTTGAACAATCATATAATTACAAAAAAAATTAGTAGCATTTATTGGTCACTTCTCCCTCGATCTGTGAAGGAATCAGACCGGTCATATATACTCAAATTTCTGCTTTAAGCGGCCGAAAGATATTGAGAAAATCATGCACAACTTTTTATGTAGTAACCCGATTCGGAAGGTAGGGTTTTCCGAGGGAACATAGGTAATGATTTGTCCTTTTCTAACACCGAGGCCTTTTCAGCACAATTAGCTCCAGAGTTGGCTGAAAACTCTGCAGTTAAGCGTAATGAGGGAGTAATCTAGGTATGGGTGATCTCTTGAGAAGGTACAATTGGATGACTTTAGGAGTTTCCGTTGAAAACCCCACACAATTAGATAACCACGGTAGCCAAGTGGGGACAATATTGGTGGAGGGTCGTGTCATTACAAATGGTATCAGAGCCGATAACGGGTCACCTACCAGGATGGTGTTAGAGCACTGCTCGGTCGAACTCGCAATCGTTGCTATCTCAAGCTTGTTTGTCAAGTTCAGTTGCCAAAACTATAAGTCTTGATTTCTAGTATACTTATAGCTAAGTCTCGGACTAGGATAACAAGTGTAGTTGAGCTCTAGACTCCACGACGTTCATCATACAAAGAAGAAGAACTACTCAAGGAACTACTGGAACTTCATCGACTAAAAGGTATGTGAAGACTTGAACTTATCTATCACTCAAAAGTCTATCTACTATATCTCCTATCTTGAGATAAAAGTCGTATTGCTATATAGACTTCGATTATACACATTTGCTATTTCGAGCTGAGTTTATCTTGCTTACCTATTTCTCGAAATATGTGTTGGTAAGCTTTCGCTTTGGCCAAGTTCATCTTTACAAGTGATGAAAGTCATGATTATTATTTCAATATCTTGAAATTCGCTTTGATGGAAAATAGTGTGTGAATAACCTCTATTTAACATCCTCTAAGAATGTTTCAATGATTGAAATGAGAGTTTAGAATATATAACCTTGAATGGATATAAACATTGTATGTGAACTCATACTCGTGTAAGTCCAAAATCCTTGAACTAAAGTATGGGTACTTTACTGGTTCAGGAAGTCCGGAAGCTAAGTCCGCGTACCTGTACGCGTACTGCCCGAAGCTCACATCCCGTGAATTTCGGCTAGAGTTTGTGAACTGAAAACAAACTCAAACCGGGTACTTAAGTATGCGTACCAGTATGCATACTTGAGTGGGTTATTTTCTAAAAAAGGTTCATTCGTGAACTAAGACATATATAAACTAAGGAATGCATACTTGCAAACCGTGGGTATAATGTTCATGAATTGATTCGAGTGAATCAAAATTGTTTTTGCTTCGATTGTGTCTTATATACTTTTATGAGATCTAAGCAATTGAACAACTCTCTAACTACTTCTTTTGAGTTATTTGAACTAGTCTAGTTATGGTGAAGATGAATACGGTTGATATGAAAGTGCTCATATGGCTAACCATTTGGTTAACTACCATTGAACCAACTAGGTGTACACGTTTAGGTACGGTTACACAAACCTAAATGAACGTGCATTTCATTTGTGTATAACAAGCTAAGTTCGATCAAACGTTTGAAAGATATTAGCTTGGATCTAATAAGGTTTTCATCTAATGGTGAATCTTGAATGTTTTGTTACCAAGGTAACTTAGATTGCAAACCCCAATTTGAAGACTATATAAAGGAGAACTCTATCAACTGGGAAACCTAATCCCCACACCTCCTGTGTGATACTAGTTGTATAAGCTAGAGTCAATTCTTCTTTAACCTTAGGTTTCTACCGAGACCCCGTAGGTTAACGACTTGAAGACTTCATTGGGATTGTGAAGCCACACCGAACTATTTTCTCTGTAGTTGCGTGATCTGATCTTGCTTATTCTATTGTGTTGAGTGAAATTGAAATAATTGGCTCGAGATTAATATCTCCGATAGGCAAAATAAAAAGTTGTTACAAACATCTTCGTCTCATCGTTTGTGATTCCACAATATCTTGTTTCGCTAGTCGATTAAGATTATTGTAAGGTGATTGATATTTCTAGGTTGTTGTTCGGGAATATAAGTCCGGTATATCAGTTGGTTCCTGTTCACCTTAATTTATCAAAAGACAAAACAAAACTCGTAGGTATTTTTGTGGGAGACAGATTTATCTATTCCTGTACACTTTTCTGTGTGATACAAATTTGTTTATTAAAGTCTTCGACTTTGGGTCGTAACAACTCTTAGTTGTGGGTGAGATCAGCTGTGAGAATCAAGTGTGTAGTATCCTTATGGTATCAGAGACATAAGGAGCGTAATTGTACCTTGGATCAGTGTGAGATTGATTGGGGTTCAACTACAGTCCAGACCAAAGTTAGTTTATAGTGGGCTAGTGTCTGTAGCGGCTTAATACAGTGTGTGTTCAATCTGGACTATGTCCCAGGGTTTTTTTGCATTTGCGGTTTCCTCGTTAGCAAAATTTCTGATGTCTGTGTTATTTCTTTTTCGCGTTATGTTTTGTTATATAATTGAAATATCACAGATTGTGTGTTGAATTGATCAATTGGTAAATCCAACCTTTGGTTGTTGATTGAAATTGAATGATCCTTGAACATTGGTCTTTGGAACCGTTCAAGTTAATTTCTCTTATATTCAATTAGACTCGCAGATTGTTATTTGCTTGAGTAAGTATTGAATCGAGAAATTGAGATATAACACTTTGATATACTTTTTATTAAGATTGAGTCCGACTGTCTAGTTGATTCTCTTAGAAGTATATTGGAGTTAGTCCATACAAATTTCTAAGTGAAATGTTGGGTGAGGTTGTTGTACCCCCCAATTTTTCAGGTGGGAAGGTACACATGACGGGATTGTTCCAGGAGCTTGTGTTATGAGGGGCAGGGAACATTGGAGATATGGGTTTGAATATATTCCGGATCCGTGGACAACTCCAATTTAAGGTGGTCATATTGTAATACCTCGATTCACCTGGTAGGGTCGTCGAGTGCCCTTCGGCGAGTAGGGTCGCCAAGTAGAACCCTAAAATACCGGATAACTATATGGCTAAGTGGGGACAGTATCGGTGGAGGGCCGAGTCATTACAAATGGTATCAGAGCTGACGAATGATAAGTGCATAATTCATATGATTTTAGTTTCCATTTCATACTTGTTTTAGCTATTATTCTTGCATCTATTCGTATTATTACTATTGTCTTCTCTTATTTGTCTCTAATAGGTGAATCATCCAAAAATGAGCTACAAAGTGCTGAAAAGATCTATGAAGATAAGTATTCCAAGTATCCAAGTACCCAAGTCCAAGAGAAGTTGAAGAAAAGCGACGAAAAGGAGCAAAACGCTCATAATCAAGACACAGGCCAAAGACCGATCTTAACTCATTCAAATTAAGGATTTCTTATCATCATCTTGAATAGAATTGAAAGATAAAAATAACGCAAAAAGAATGAGGTCATTCCGAATTCGGATGAAGAAGTTGTGGCCAAAACAATTTTCATTGAATACCGAAGAAAGTGAAGTCCGCGAACTGGGTTTGCGAACTGGGTTTGCGAACCGAGTTCGCAGACTTATTTCCGAAAATATCTGCTGGAATTTGGAGTTTGCGGACTGGGTACGCGAACTTATCAAATGGGAAACGTTTATTCACACCTTGGAAGGCCTAACGGCATGTTTGGAGTCGTTATGTCATATTTTCGGGTCGGGTTCCTAAACCTAACTAAATACTTGGAGACCAAGCAATGTAAACCTATAAAAAGGTATCAGGTTATGTAAAACTCAATATATCATCGAATCTCATATCACAAGTTTTACATCAAAAACCTAGGGTTTACCCCTTTAGGGGGAAACCACCATTCTTCATCTTCTTTGTAATATGAGTAGCTAAATCCTTTGTTGATTAAGGATGAATTCAATGTTCTAAGCGTGAAGCTTTATTAATAATACCAACCTATTGAGAGTTTTTATCATCATCGTTTTTTTTTACCATATCTAGGGTTTATGAGTGATTATTGGATTGATTTGGATTGCATTCTAGATTGATCTATTAATTGTTCTGTTGCTAGTGGAAGTTAGGAGATAAGTAATCGTTGAATAACTCTCTACACAAGTAGAAATCACGAGACCTTACAGAGGGATTCTGTGGAGGAATCGTGTGTGAAAACAACACCATCAAGTAAACCTTGAGCTAAGAGTTTAACTACTGGAATTAACCTAATTCACAAAGCTTAAAGCATTCATTGGATTACACCTTGAGTGGGTTACTGCTTGGTGGTTCAGTTGAATAAAATCTGATATTGGAGAGCTTCCGTATCCGTGGTATAAGGAGTTTTGGGGATAACACTGAGCTAGCTGCTATTCTACGGTTGGTGATGAATGGTTTTTACGAACAATAGATAAGTATTCTAATCATGTTAACGCTTGGTAACGACGAAGGATTCCTTAATCACCCATTTCTTCTTATTGTCTTTTCAATTATATCTTATAAACCAAAACCCCCTTTGTTATTTACTTTATCTTGTTATTTCAAATAACCTATCAATTACACAACTCTCTGTGAGAACGATCTCTTACTACCGCTATATTACCAGTTAATTAGTGGGAAATATATTTATTAATTTTTTGTGCCTACGACAGCCCATACAACGACAGTCACCTGCCGAGGGTGGGAAGGTGCGCTGGACGAAATTGGTCTAGGTGCTTGTCTCATGAGGGGCAAGGAACGCCAAAAATTTGGGATTGAATATATTTCGGAGCCAAGGATAGCTCCAACTTAAGGTGGTGGTATTATACTATCCCAATTCAGGAGGTAAGGTCGCCGAGTAGAATATAAGTAATACGGATTGTACTTTCCTAACACCGGGGCCTTTTCAGCAAATTAGTCCTAGAGATGGGAGAAAACTCTGCAGTTAAGCGTGCTGGAATAATCCAGGGACGGATGATCTCCCGAGAAACTATCGTCGGATAATCACAACTGTACTCGTTGAAAATCCCAAATTTCCAGATGACCGCAGTGGCTAAGTGGAGACAATATTGCTGGAGGGTCGGGCAATTATAAATGGTGTCAGAGCCGATAACGGGTTACCTGCTGATGATGGGAGGACACGATGGACGAGATTGGTCCAGTGCTTGTCTCATTAAGGACATGAAACGTTGGACATATGGGCTTGAATATATTTCGGAGCCGTGGAAAACTTCAATTTAAGGTGGTGGCATTGTAATCCCCTGATTCAGCAGGTAGGTATTGTAGTACTCTGATTCAGCGTGTAGGATCGCCGAGTGGCCGATTTGGTGGGTAGGGTCGACGAGTAGAATATAAATAATGGTTTGTCCTATCCTATAACCGAGGATTTTTCAGCAAAATTGGTCCCGTAGTTGGGAGAAAACTCTACAACTAAGCATGCTCGGTCGGGAGTAATCTAAGGAACGACCTCCCGGGAAGCTACCGCGGATGACCAATGGAGGGTCGGGTCATTACAAATGGTATCAGCGACGACGTCGGGTCACTTGCCGAGAGTGAGAGAGTACGCATGAACGTTGGATATCTGGGCTTGAATATATTCTGGAGCCGAGGATGACTCCAAATTAAGGTGGTGGTATTGTAATAACCCGATTCAGCAGATAGGATTTGATGAAGGAATCTATGTAATGATTTGTTCTTTCTAATCACAGGGGTCTTTTTTAGCACAATTAGCTCCAGAGTTGGAGGAAAACTCTGTAGTTAAGCATGCTCGGGATGGTGTAATGTAGTGATGGGTAACCTTATGGGAAACTACCGCTGGATGACCGCAGAGGTTCCCGTTGAAAATCCCACAGTGCCGGATGACTGCAGTGGCTAAGTGGAGCCATTTTATGGGGATCTTCTTCAATGACCAAGAAAAAAGTCTGGTGACCTGGTCCCAAGCAACTCTGTCCAAGTCCAAAGATAACGTTGGTGTAAAGTTGAAGCTAGTAATTAAAGTTCCCTACAATAAATAGGTCTCGAGATTTGAAAGTGAAAAATATGCACTTTCAAGGTGCATCATACATACTCAATCTATTTATAGTATTACAATCTTACTTTTTCCCGTTAATTAGTTTAGGTCAGCTGGTCACAGCCTATGGGTGCACTCAAATCTAGAAAGTATGTTGTTGAAAATACTAAACTCATTTTGCACAATTATTTGAGTGTTCTTTTCCAGCCTGATATGTGGTTGAGTGACTCAACTCTGAAAGAAAATTTCCTCGCGATATATCAAAGTTTCAAAAACAAAAAATGCAACTGCGAGAGAAATGTTATCGACTGGTGGACCTTGGAATTTCGACTTCAAGAGAAGCCTGACCGAGACCGAATTTGAGGAAACTGCTAGTCTACTCTTACTGTTGGGTGACTTCTTCTTGTAGTCCTTAAGTCAACAACAAAGGAAGCAAAAACCAACCGGGAATAGCCCAGTTGGCCAGTGGCCGAACTCCCAAATTATAGATTAGGGGTTCGATTCGGATTTTAACCAGGAAACAAATAATCGCCTATTTTTACAGAGATTAGGTAGATTTGGCATCACTTCCTTCAAGGGAATGAATGTTTTCTCATATTTTAACCAGGAAACAATTAATCGCCTATTTTTACAGAGAGGGTCTTTGCTGAAACTATCAAGTAAGAATATATGGGGTGTTCTACCTTTTGAAATCATGGCACTATATTTGCAAAAGGTAAGATAAAAATAACGATAAATAAATTAATTATTTCTGTAAAATGCGCTATGTTTAATTGATTTATGCATATCAATCCTTTTAAAGTTTGCTTTTTGAGTACCTTGATTTGCAACTGGAATGTTACTATAGGGAACATCTAAAACCTTTGGTTTTTAGCTGGCTAATCTGGAATCCGAGATAGGATTTGCCTTTTCTCATAAAAATAAAAACTTCTCATGACTCTCTCTAGTTAAGGTGTAACCTGTGTAGTTAATTTCGGCCATCTCGGCCGAGATATCACCGATTATTCGCGTATCGCTAGTGGAGCGAGACGAAATCTAAATATCGCCGAGACGAGATTCTGCCCAAAAATATCGACTGTCTCGGTTAAAACCGGTCTGATCGGTTAAAAATCGTCCGAAATATCGTTTTGGTGAGATAGCTAAATCAAGAAGAACAAATATCATCAAATTAATCTCTGTTGAGATAAAAAGATCACCGTTTAGTGATTCTACACAAACCCATCTTATGATTTCTCTACAAATTAAAACAAAACTTCAATCGGGAGGTGCTTAATAAGTTGACGATGGAAATTGAAATGATCAAAAGTTGCTTCCTATCTTAGTGGTTGATTAAATTGGTGATTAATCAAATCTTTGTTAAGACTCCGGGATCTTTTGTTAGTTATGGGTGATAGTGGACAATGGAGTATGGTGGAGCATGAGAAAGAGATCTTTTTTCTGAAACTTTTTTTCTGAAAGAGAGAAAGAGAAAGCTAGGGAGAAGAGATGCATGAATACGAGGAGTGTTGATGAGAAGGAATAATAGGAAGCTTTGTTTTCTTTTTTCAACTGTACGTGGCTGGAAATTACCAGGTTTTGGATCTTACTAAACCTATTGTTTATCCACTTAACTTCTTTTAAAGTGTAAATCCAGCAAATATTAATAGGCATATAAAATTGGGATATATTATATTATTAGGCATAAAATTTAGAACCCACAATGCACCGATATTTGAAACCGAGATCTTCCCGATATAATGTTGTATCAGTGTATCGGTCCTCGGCCGAGACAAACCGGTATCCGATATTAACTACATGGGAAAAATACTGTTTAATCAAAAAACGCGTCAAAAAGTATGGATTAGTCCATCGAGTTAACTTGGTACAAATTAGTCCAAAACTTATTTAAAATATCGAAAATACACAAATAACCTTTATCATTTACAACTTAGTCCAAATATTTACAGTTTAGTTCAAAGTGACTCATGATGTTGTCGGCAGTTTTAAATAGCATAAAAAAAATTAAAAAACAATTTATCTTTCGAACCACTCGTCCAAAATCCGCAAACTTTATATATTCGGGTAGCTCTTTCCGAAATCTGCAAAAAGAGTACCCATATGACTATATAATTCTGATTTTAAAAAAAAATTAATTTATACTTGGTGCACAGTTATGTACACATCGGCAAAAGTCCAGAAATCCCAGCATCCATGCTCACAAAACAGACAATATATCCATGAGACGAGACAATGGTGTACAACCGTGTAGACATTTACAAAAATCTAGAAAATCCAACATCCATACACGCAAGACAAATATATACTGCAGCTTGCATAACTATGGATGCAAATGTACGCTGCAGCTTGCCTAACTATGGATGCAAATGTACGCTGCAGCTTGTCTAGCTAGTTCATATAATTGCAATATGGAAGTCATGAGTTATGAATTAGTAAATCCAAACACAGATTCTGGTTGTTTGCGTAACCATGCATTCTCACATTTGAAACTTGGAAATTGGCAAGGCTAACATCTATCTAAATGTATGGTTGTCCTGGCTAGTAGTGGACGATAGAGACTTTTAGGTGCGTATATAAAATAAAGTCAAAGACAGACAGAAATCAACTAAAGCATCAAGTAAAGAATGAATACAATACCTCATTATTAGCCAAATTTTGTCCATTGTTCTTCTTCACTTTTTTAAAACTTCCTCAAAAAGTACCTAAACAAGAATGATAAAAGTAAAATTTAATACATCATTTATATTTTAAGAATGCTATTAAAATCATCTCACTATATCAATAAACAACACCTTTCGTCAAGAGTTAGGTTTTTTTATATTATTGAGAGAGCACAATGGTGTACAACTATGTACACACCTATAAAAATCCAACATCCATACCAACAAACCATATATTATTGAGATAGCATAACAGTGCACAACTACGTACCAATGGCAAAGGCAGCTGGAAGCAAAGGTGTGCAGTTGCACACCCAGCCCAGCTAACATTCAAGCCTAAAATTTTAGAAAAAGTAGATTTGCAAGCCCACTTAAGCCCACTTGCTACACCCCTAATGATATTTTGCTTACATAGTCATTATTTTTCACAAGTGTACTAATTTGTACACGCTAGTTATTTATGCAAGCATAAGCTTAAGGAGTCATTATTTTCATATATGTACTAGTTTGTACACTCAAGTCTTGCATAAATAAGCTTATGGAGTCATAATTTTCACATGTGTACTAGTTTGTACACCCTAGTTATTTATGCAAGTGTACTAGTTGGATGAAGAACTAGTTTTATTGCAATGTCAAATACAGTTTTCACGTTCTACATTTCAATACCAAAATCAAATTACATCGACGCCCCAAAAAAACTGATGTATACGGACTTGACATTCATTCTTTTGTTGATCACACAAAGATATACAAAAATTACTTGAATTTTTCAGGCCACGACAAACGATAGAGTGAAAGTGCATATTTATAGGGTACCTGTTGGTTCTTAAAACTATATTCTACATATGCTAATGCACCAATTTGTTTCTTCAGTTCCTCACCTTGAAATTATTTTTATGGACCAATCAGTCAACATTGAATTTCCGATGCATTCTTGACTAACTCGGAAATGCACGGAAGGATAATAAACACGCTACATCTAGAATGTTATATACAGAGATACTACTGCAGAAAATGAAGGATGGAGCTATTCATATTTCATTTTATTTTTTTCTGAGCCTCATTCGATATTAGGTAGATACCCTAGTTATTTATGCAAGTGTACTAGGTAGATAGATACCCTTGAGGCAGTTCATTTCTCTCTTTATGTCAATGCTACACTAGTACTATGTACAACTTCTTCCAATTCAAATGTGTTTTAAATCTAACCAGGGAGTATATAGACAACAAAGACGAACGTGATAGCTGGTACGTCTCATTTCATTAACTTGATTACACATGGTTTCAATTATTTATTATTCTTTGGATAAATAACCAAAATATTTGCAGACAGTGAAAGAAAAAAAAACTAACCTTTCTTGACTAGAGGTGTCCCAAATATGAGATTTGGTGATTTTAACTTCAACTTCCAAACTCCTAGTAGCCAACGCAGCAACAACAGTAGACTTGGTTTCGAGACTGAACTCATTCCTCGCCACGTCGAAAGAGTAAATTCGAATTACCAACACCTGAATAACAAATAACCATTCAGATAAAGTTAATAATATCTTCCTCACTGTACAGATCCCTGAAAAATATATCATACCAAATTTAAGAACCTGAAAACAACAACTTTTTAACAATCCACAGGTGTACAAATATGTACACATTAACGATCAACAGGTGTACAACTATGTGCACATTAACGATCAACATGTGTACAAGTATGTACACATTAAGAGTCAATATGTGTACAATTATGTACACATTAACAATCAATATTAACTCCTTAAATTCCATGTCTTCTGATTCTTCTTATCAGAATTGATGAGTACATGAGTACATAACTATCCCATTAATTATGCCAACACTGCAAAGAAACAGGATTACCAACTAATCATTATAATTTGGTGTTCCAATAATCACACCTCTAACCACCGCTTATGTAATTAAGTCGATACAAACTTATGAACAACACAATAATAGGAGAGTTCTCAAGTAAGTCGTTTCAAAACTAACTTAAAGAGTGCGCACAAACAAACTACTATAGAATGATTTGTCGTCTTTTAGGTGTACTCATTATCATAAAAAAATAAAATAAGATCCTTTACATGTAACCTTACCATCTCTGGTATCACTGACAAGCTAACCATTAACAGACTTATGGTAAGGTTATATGTAAAGGAGCCCAACTATTTTTCTAGAGTATAGTACGGCATAAGAAGATTATTTCATTATTTTATTTTATAGCTTCTTTTGTTTTCATTCAGGCTCCATGATTCCTACAAAATAAGCGTTGTCAAATATGCCAACTGATACCAATTGTAGCTGACCAACTGGTACCCTACAAAATATTTAGTAACAACAAAAAGTTATGTGTTGATGGTTAATGTACACATAAATCCTCGTACACATTAATCCTTCCTACTGTTACAGTAACCCATGAAATAAGAAAAGCCTCCCCACTAAGGTCCTGAGCTTCTTCCTCCATCTATCAACATGTGCACTTATTAATAAACAACGGGTGTATAATTATGTGTACATTAACGATTAAGAGGTGTACAACTATATGCACATTAATTATGTACACATTATGCCTCCTATTATGCTATTGCTAAAGTAGTGCAATGAAAATTTTGTTGAAAGGAATTCGATCCGAGTCACGCTCTGCAACTCGGCGATCAACTCACCAAACTTTTTTCGCCATTAATGTATTTCAGTTAGATTGCATGTTAATTTTTAAAAGAGTTATTGCTTCCTGTTGCTGATGTAAGGGACACCCTTACCCGTAAAACCTTTATTTCAAATTTAAACTTTGATTCCCTCTCATTTTGTCTTCTTCTTTAACTTTTCTCAGTAACTTTTCTTATGGCTTACAGGTTCTGATTCCATTTGAGCTTTCTTGTCTTGTTTAAGACCTTGGAGTTGTTGTTGCAGACGTTGGTCCCAATTCAGAGAGTTTTCTCGCCCCAATGGATACTTTGAAGAATCCGTCATCTCGATTAAAGTCAGGTCAGAATGAAATTGCAGTCTCCTCTTCTTGTTGGATGAAATTTGTCAAAACGGTTACGAATGATGGTACACATTTCAATCCAATTCAAACACATAGTAGGATGAGAATCTTAAAACCCCCTATAAATTTCATGAATAACGAACTGATTCTAATCATCAAATACCTCTGCATTTTAAATCTTCTACTTGTCTACTCACTCATGGCTTCAGAAGATGTTAATAACCTTGCAAACCAATTTGATGGTGCTTCAATTGATTTGGGGGAAGACATCAGGCATGTCATCAATATTGCTCAAATTGATCCAAACCTTGTTCTACAGAGAAATGGTACCAGCATTATTGGCAAAGTCATTACCCATGAAACAATGAGCAGAGGTTTCGTTGAAAAACAACTGAAATTGATGTGGGGAAAAAATATTGGCAACTATGAGCTCAGGAAGAAAAGTAAAAATATATTCATTGTCACCTTTGAATCCAAGGAAGACTGGAGCTGGGTTCTCTTTGAGGCTCCCTGGTGTATTGATGGGTATCTATGGATCATAAAACCATGGAACCCAACTCAAAACTTCAGGGATATGGCTTTTGACAAACAACAATTCTGGGTTATTTTCAAAGACCTCCCTGAAGAGTTTATGAATGTGTATGTGGCTAATGAAATGGGGAAGATTCTTGGAGAAGTCAAAGAGCTTGATCCTGAAGATGCTAAGCCAGTTGAATCCAATGATGTAGGAGCCTTGATTGAAATTGACATCTCCAAATCACTCATTAGAGGTGTTCTGTCTCAAAATGCAGCAGATTGCACTCAGTGGATAACTTATTATTATCAGAAGCAGCCACATCAACTCTGTCCAGCTTGCTTCATCATTGATCACAACAAGGATGAGTGCAGAGACAAAGCAAAAGAGGTGAGAGATTTATCTCAGAAAATTGTCAGGTTCCTTGACAAAATTCCTTATGATATGACAAGGAATGAATATTGGAACATTGAGGATGCACCAACAAGAATCTCCCTAAAGAAAAACAACAAAAACAGAAGAGCTAATATGGTGTTGTTTGTCAGACCTGAAGATGGTCAATACTGTCATTCTGTGTACCATGAACCAGAGCAAGTGGATGAGAATTCAAATGTTTCTTCCCAGAGAGACAAAGGTCAAGGAAGTAGGAGTGGAATTTTTAGAAGGTTCAAAAGAACAAGAGAAGGTGAAACTTCAAGGGTTAGCTCCAACCATATGACTGAAAGATATGAAGAAGGGGAATCTAGCCAGCATCAAATGCATAATGATCCTCAGATGGAAGTTCAAGATGCTGGGGATTGGGACAAATATATCTACAACAACCAAGGTGCTGCAGCAGGACAAGGAAGCTTAATGGTAAATTTCCTAAACCATCTTTATTTAAAGTCTCAGATTAATACCCAATTCTTTAGTAAAATCTCCTTCTCTACAAAACCAAATATGAAAATCTTAGCTTGGAACATTCAAGGGCTAGGAAACAAACTCTCTAGAGACCATCTAAAAAATTGGATTTTAAATTAAAACCCAGACATAATTTTTCTATCTGAAACAAAGTCAACAATTGAAAAAGCTTCATTTATTTTAAAACAAATGAAGTACCCCAATGTTTGGTGCAATGAGGATAGAATTAGAATGGGTGGTCTAGCTTTACTGTGGAAAGATGGTATGAACCTGGAATTTATTCATAGCTCTAAATTTATGGTGAATGTTATTATTACTAATCTTGAAGCTAACAAAGAATGGTTCTTAACATGTCTTTATAGCTCCACTTATGATAATGATAGACAGGTTCAATGAAGCTTCATACAAGAAATGAGAAGAAATATGAGTATGCCTTGGGTTAGCATGGGTGATTTCAACTCAACATTATACAACTATGAAAGACAAAGCTATTCCATTAACCCTACTCAATCCCACCCCATAGTTGTTAACACTATTACTTCTTTAGGTCTCATGGATATACCATTCACAGGATGCCCTTTCACTTGGTCAAACCATAGAGATCAATTGAATCAAGTCAGAACTAGACTGGACAGAGCTGTTTTCCTTCCCAACTGGATGTACCTTCACCCAAATGCTACTCTAAAAAATCTCATACCCTCTGGCTCTGATCATGCTCCAATTCTTTTAATCACTAACCCACAATCTGAAAAACTGAGCAAACCTTACATATTTTATGAACATTGGTTAGCAAACAAAACTTGTAAGGAAGAGATCAAGAGAAGGTGGAGTAGTAATGCTCAAGGAACTGAAAAAATCTTTCAAATTCACCAGCAAGGTCAGATCTGTCAAGAAAGGACTCAAAGAGTGGAAAATAAAGGAATATGGAGACACAGATATGAAGATCAAGGAGGCTCAAGAACAAATTCAACAGTGCTTGAATCAAAAAATTATAGACAATCAAGAACATCAAAGGCTCCAACAACAGCTGAAGAATTTATATGAAATTAAGAATAGAGTAGCTTACCAACAGTCCAGGGAAAGCACCATCAAGTTCCAAGATAGAAATGCTAAAAGTTTTCATGCTCAAGCTAATTACAGACGAAGGTGCAACCAAATTGAGGCTCTCAAGAACAAGAAAGGGGAATGGAAAAACACTAGAGAAGAAATTGATGTCATACTCAAAGCACACTACCAAGAGACTGCTACTTCTAGCTTAATTGAGGATGATAATGAAATTTTAAATCTCATTACTCCATGCATCACTGAAGCTGAAAACAAGGAGTTAACTTCTATCCCAGATGAACAAGAAATTAAGAGCAATGTCTTCCAAATAAGAGCTTGGTCAGCACCAGGGCCAGATGGTTTTCAAGCAGGTTTTTACCAGCAAAATTGGGAAGTGGTGGGAGGAGATGTGATAAAAATGGTGAAGGAATTCTTCAAGAATGGTAAACTGCTAAAAGAGCTCAATCATACTTTTCAAACCCTCATACCAAAAAACAATTGTGTTCAAAACCCTTTTGACTTCAGGCCAATAAGCCTATGCAACATATCTTACAAAATTATATCCAAGATCATGACAAACAGATTGAAACCCATGCTACACAAAATTATCTCCACTTGGCAAGCAGCATATGTCCCTGGAATAAATATCATTGACAACACTGTCATTGCTCATGAAATAGTTCATTACATGAAAACCACAAAAAATAGCAATGGAGCAGTTGCAATAAAGCTGGATATGTCAAAGGCTTTTGACATAATGGAGTGGAATTTCATCATCAACATCTTCAGAAAAACTAGGCTTCTCTGAGAAATGGTGTCAATTAGTCAATCAATGCATATCTACCACAAGCATATCAATTATTCTCAATGGTTCTCCAATTGAAACTATTCATCCTACAAGAGGATTAAGACAGGGTGATAGCCTATCTCCTTATATCTTCATCACTTGCATGGAAGGTCCAAGTAGAATGATTCAAGCTTCAGTGGATAGCAAAAACATTATTCCAATATATCCTGTTAAAGGAAGTCTTCTAATATCTCACTTGTTATTTCTAGATGACTGCATTCTATTCTCATCTGCCAAAATGAGCTCCATAAACAATATTAAGGACATCATCAATAAGTTCTGCAAAGCCTATGGTCAAATGGTGAATCTCAGTAAATCAAGCATACACTTTAATAGAAGGAGTGGGGAGGAAAAAAAGCAACAAATCTGCAATACTATGAATATGAATGTTATTCCCTTGGAAGAAAAATATCTGGGAATAAATCTGTTCATAGAAAGAAAGAAATCCAACTCTTTCAAAAGCATAAAGGAGAAAATGCAGAGAAGACTGATTCAGTGGCAGGCTGGCATCACTAATCAAGCTGGAAGAAGCACACAAATCCAAGCTGTTACAATTTCTATGGATCAATTTCAGATGAGCTGCTTCATATTACCCAAGAAGAATATAAATGATCTTGAAGCAATGCAGCGAAGATATTGGTGGAATAGAAAACAAGGAAAAGTAGGATTCTTAAAGTCTTGGGAGAGTGTGAATATACCTAAAAGATGGGGAGGGATGGGTTTTAAGAATCTGCAAGCTTTTAATGAAGCAATGGCTACTAAACTGGCTTGGAGGATGATACAAGAAAAGAACAAGAAATGGGTGGAAGTTCTTAAAGCAAAACATTTTAAAAATGAAGATATTCTTCAAGAAGAGGTTTCAAGTAAAGGGAATGATATCTGGAGAAGTATAAGCACTGGAATCAAATGGGCGAAACAATTTCATATTTGGCAGATTGGGAATGGGAAGATAGTTTATGCTTTCAGAGATAATTGGATTGAAGGATACACTGCAGCTCAAGTGCAACAAAATTTCTCTAACTATGAGGAGTATCCTTACTATATGAAAGTCAATGAGTTAATTGATAGTCATACTCAGAGCTAGAATTTGAATCTTCTTCAACATTACTTTACTCAAGATCAGATAGAGAAAATCAGTCACATAAAACCTTCAATGCAGCAAGAAGATGAAATGGTTTGGTCTCTAACTAGAAATGGCCAATTTACAGTTAACTCCACATACAAGGCAATTCTCTGTCAGCAAAATCAAAGTCTGGTTAACAAAGAGGAGGAAGCTAAGTTTTGGTTGAGTTTATGGCATCTGCAGATTCCACATAAATGCCAACTTTTTTTTTATGGAAAGTGGCTCATGATATAGTTCCTGCGAATGAAAGACTTGGAAAATACAATCAAAATCAGCAAATCAACTGCCAAAGATGTAATGAGGAAGAAGAAAATATCACCCACATGCTGCTCAAATGCAATTATGCCAGATATGTTTGGAATGTTTTTGATCCTCAGATTGGCCAACAAGTTGATAGCATCAATGATAAACAACAATGGCTAAGAAGCTGGAGCAACTCGAACAATAATATTTGTTTCAGAAGGAAAACAACAGTTAATCTAATTACTGTTACTATGTGGTTCATCTGGAAATCCAAATGTGAGATCATTTTTAATAACAGTAGATGTCCCAGCTCAAGCCTAAAACACAGGATTTTAACTTACTGCACTGAGAATAAAATCCACGTAAATCAGTCAGAAAGTACAATCCAAGTTGACAGAAGCATGATAGGCAGAAATGAAGCTAGTAGAGACTATAATAGATGGTGTCCTCCTCCTAGAGGAAAATTAAAAATCAACATTGATGCTTCTATTTTACCTAATCATAATATTGCTGGTATTGCTCTAATCATAAGAGATTTTACAGGGAGGATGGTGGAAACCTGGACGCTGATAGAAAGAGTCAGAGATGTCACCCAAGCTGAAGCAGTGGCAATGCTTAAAGCTCTTCAGTGGATTGTTCAGTTGCAGATTCAGCAGGTCATAGTGGAAGGAGACAACAAAGAAGTCATGGAAAGTGTCAAGGGGCCTCAAATTACTACAAGATGGGAGGATGTCGACATTATCAGAGATTGTCAACATCCAGTTAAGTGTCTAGGGAATGTCCAAGTTTGTTTTAGAAATATGAAGTGTAACCAAGTAGCTGATCTCCTTGCTAAGTTTGCCAGAAACAATAATTGTACTAGGAAATGGAGTTCTGAGCTCCCCCAGTGTGTCGAGTCTAGATTAGAAAGTGAAATAATAGTGATGTAATGACTTTGGTCGGCTTTGGTGCTTAATGAAATTCTTTCCTGTTTTTCTTACGAAAAAAAAAAAATGCTATTGCTAAACTAATCCATGAAATGAGAAAAATCCTGCCCATTGCAAACTACAACAAATGCCTTTTTAGGATGATCTTAACCTTACAGAAGAACGCCGCTATTCCCATGAAAGAAAAATGTTAATCACCAAAAAATGGGACAACAACTACGACAATAACTACTTCAAAGAAAGTTGGGACCAGTGGGGTCCAACTCCTAAATTTACATCGCTCTATGCCCACAAAATGGAAGTTCTATCTTAAACAAATGTACAACTCTGAACTAATTAAATGATTCTTTAGATTTCTTCTTCCAAAAGAACCTGATACCGTCAGAAGTTAACGAGATGCACCAGGGAAGAGGAGATGCCCTAATATTTCCTTTTTAAACAATTTCTGTGTACGAATGACAGAATTGATAGTAACGCATGGACTGCTAATTGAAGATCTCGACAACCCAAAATTTTGATTCCCAATGTACGCTGTGCATTTATACCTCAACATCGGCAGCTACATGAGATAACGGAAAAATGAACTTATAGCTCTCATTTTGTAAATGACAGGATGGGTGTTAGTAAAATATCTGGCATATGGAGGTATCCATTGCAATACTTCGTTTACTTCAAGTGATGCTAGTAATAACCTAAACCAACCTTTAGAGACTGGCATTGGCATTAGTATTTTGCAGATGGAGGTATTCGTTCCAATACTAGTGGGAACTCTGGCTTAAAACGTTAATTAGGAATTGCTGCTTGTAATGACATAAATCAACATTGGCATTATTACTAATGGTTAGTTATTCGTCCTGATTTTTCAAGTCATAACCATCACGGAGAACTAAAATATATAAAAGCAAGACTACAAAAAAGATAGCAGCCTTAACCATCACGGAGCAAAAGGGTTTACGGACCTCGGCGAACCTATGTGTTTATGAGTATCCTGACCAAGTTTGATCTTTAGATTCATGAGGGCCTCTTCATATGTCTGCAGAAAATGGTTCCCAAAAGCGTTTAGAACTTCAGTTTGCAAACACGCAAGCCACATCATCAATTCAATTTTCGTGACTAGACATAAAACTAAAAGAAATATTACCTGTGCCGTAGCTGCATCCAATTTTAACCCATTACCATTTCCAAACACCTGGCCTCCTTTTTCAAACTAACAACAAAATAAAGATGTGTCAAAACATTAATTGAAAACAATAAGTCTTGCATCTTGGCTCAGATTATCATCTTCAATTCTAAAGCTCCCATGCTAAGTTTCTTCCCATTAAGACTCTTAGGTGTTTTTGGTTATGTAGGAATCATATTTATTACAACAATCAATTGAGTTTTTCAGGATGCGTAACAAATTGATGTGATTGAGTAGTATCTTAAGTAAAAATATGAGCATTTGAAGATTGGAAGAGCCAACCAGCAATCGAATATTCATAAATTTTATAATAAACACCGATGACAGAGATGAGGTTGTTGTATGTTGTTCTAACCCATGTCATCTCTCCTTTCCAGTATCAATTCAACATTCCACATTCATAAGCAAAACCAAAACCATATCGTAATCCATTCTCTACCAAACTCAACCACCTTCTAATTCCTTTGTTCATAGCAGAACCAAAATACAATAATATAATGCCTACATTGTACGTGTTATAATGTCGATTTATGATCAACTAATCACCTAATTATCAATGTATTCCATTTTAGAAATTATAGATAAAATTTTCTCTCTAAAAATTATTACGTCAATGATCAAGGATCAATTTATCTCTAACAAGAAAATGTTAAATAACCAATTACTGAATTCAAAAAACATTATAGTTAGGTAAAATTCAAAAAAAAAAAAACAAAGAGATTAGGAGGTGGAACTAAGAATTTTGAACCTGTTTAACAAGAGAATCGACAATTTGGTAATATTTACGAAATGTAGAAGAACAAAGAAAGATGGAATTGAACTTTCTAATCTCAGCTTTTAATAGATCGGATCATCATGAGTCTTCGTCATCTTTAGTTCTCAGAATCATCAAACAAAACTCAAAGAATCAAACGAAACCCTAAAATTTTCCCCAAAACTGGAAAAAAAGAATATGCAATTACCTGATATCTGGTAGATTTTGTGGAGAGATTCGATGATGATCTAACTTAGATCAAATATACAAATTAACATTGTTAAAAAGCTTCAGATAATCGAGCTGAAATGCGACGAATAACTAAAACCTAAATCATTTTCGCCTTCCATGCAGAGCTTTGTCTTCACAGAATAATGAAGAAATGAATTTTGGCCATACCCGTAATCCAGGTTCCTACATGAAGGTCAATTTTGTCATAAAGAAAATAAGTTTTGGACTAAATCGTTCAAATAAGGAACGACTCGTTTGAGATTGGGTAAATTTGGATCAGAGAGTACTAGGCTTGAGAGGGATGGACTAGAGCGTCCAAAGCCCACTAACTTTGGGACTAAACCCCAATTTCTACTAACTACATTGGGTGTAACGTATGCGTGCAGAATGCCTGTGTGACCAACACTATATGATCCGCTTTCTGGTTACCGAACAAACAGGTTTGGAACAGTAGGAGAGTTTACCGAGGCTTGGAAACTGGTTTTGCAAGGCGAAAACTTAGGTGTGGTTTCAGGTTTGGAACATAAACATCATTTGTCTTTTTTGAATTTCTAAAAGTATAGATATACCGCCACTTAATTTTTTCGAAGTATCTGTTAGGTTTTTTTTCTTTCAATTTTCCCCCAAATTTTAGTATTTTGCTAAAGATTAAGTCCATCCATGTCACTGAAATTAGGGTTTTGCAGGAGGAGTTTGGATATCTGGAGGTGTAAGAAACTGACAATTTTCAAGGGTTTTTGGAGTGTGTAGAGGATGGGAAGTAGGGTTGATGTTCAGCATTATAATCTAAGATCAGCAAATCCATACAGTACTTCATTACATGATACATTGATGGTATTGGTGGTGCTGATGCTGTTACTGAAGATAGCTTGGATAATGAAGATGGTTCTAATTCTGTGGTGACTGGTGAGAATTCTGTGTTTTTATTTATCATTTTTTTTCTTTTCCCTGTAATTGTGTTTTTTGATGTATGCAATTTGGAATTGGCAGGATTGCATATCGGATTCATATAAGAATTCGATTAGGATGTATGGGGTTGATGTTGAAGATGATCGGTCAACGTTCGAAACGAGCGAGTCTTCTAGGACAATGGTTGATATGTTGACTACTGATGGTAATTTTGATTCGAAATGACTGCATTATGGTTTTTCTTGTTTGTTTTTTACCGTCTTAGATGCATTTTGACTAATTTTAGTTATCTGCAAATAGATGTATTACCAATTGAAACTACAAGGGCACGATTTTTACAGGTTATAGTGGATAATTTTATTACGGACCATGTGATTGAGTTACCGGATTCTGAGCATGACTACAGCGTGCAGTGTGGGGAAGATAAACAAAACAAGAGGAAATCTGGAGAAGCTCAATATGAAGGTGATCCAAGGTTTGCGTTGCCACTGATGTATGTGGCTAATTTGTATGAGAATTTAGTCCTTAATGTGAATAGAAGGCTTGCATCTCTGGATGGAATTCGTGACAGCACTAAGAGCATTGGGGTAGCACTTGAAGCAGCTGGTGGTTTGTATAGAAAGCTGGCAAAAAAGTATCCGCGGAAAGGTATTGATTCTCAATTATTGGTATTCAATTCATATTACAGTCCATATTTGGCAGCTGCTTTGTGAGTTTATTTTACCTAATCTATCTCTTAATTTTCTTTTGACTTGTATATCGATATTTATTCTAGGAACTTATTCTTATAAAAGAAGAGAATTGGCTACTTCTCTTGAAACAAGGGCAAGATTTCCAGAGCTAGTTATAAATGAAGAAAAACGGGTCCGCTTTGTAGTAGTCAATGGTTTAGAGATTGTTGAAAAACCAAATAATATGCCAGTGGAAGATGCAGAGTGGTAAGATGTCACCTTGTCTTTTGACTATGCTTTACTTAAATGATTTGATTCATTCACCTGCTGTTTATCTGCTCAAAAACGATTTCAAGTATCTATTAGTTACTAAGTTTGTTCAAGAAAATCTGTGTTACCATCTTGCATATACACTATGTACTCTATCATAGTTGTTGTTTGTGGTTTTCCTATTATATATGCAATCTGAATTAAGCACATTTCTCTATTTTTTTTACATATTTTTATATACAGTATGTTCATGAACTATAGGTTCAAACGGTTGACTGGTCGCAGTGAAGTGGCTATTTCTGACCGTGATTATAAATTTTACACTCCCAGACATAAAAACAGACGAGTGGCGTCCAATCCAGTGTCTAATATCCCTGGGCTACCAGTAAGTTTGATGCCGCTATCCTATGTGTACACTCAATTTCTTTGCCTACTTCACTTGTGAAAAAGCTGATTCGTGTTTACTTTCACTGCACTTTTTAGGCATTCTCTGGCGTGGACAACTCTCCTATGGCATCTTTTCCTGGATTCCGTCCTCTAAGTGACGTAAGAATTTTTCATTGAGGTTTAAGTTCTTACAGTTTCAGATTTCTTATTCCTTCCCATTGAAGTCTATTTTCAGATGACATCCAAGAGACCAATCACTATAAAGTGCATAATCTCACCATACATGGGAATACATAAATGAGCATGAACCACAACTTGATCAGTTTAATTTGTTACTGGAAAATGTAGTACGCTGTGTTTGAACTTTTCATAGTTGCATCTTTTGATATGTAATTATTTTAAGGTCGATAAAGGTGGATTATTTTGTTTTACTTGTCTGCAGCCTCAAAATCAGCAGCAGTCTCAGGTGAAACATCACATCCAACCCCTGTCACTTCAACCTCAGTTTCATCACTTGCATCAAACTCACCAACAAACCATGCATCAGAATCAACATGCATCTCAATTCTCTCATGCGCATCAGTGTTCTCCTACTCATTTGCCTGAGATTTCTCATTCACACCAACTGCCATAGGTTTCACAACACATGGCTTGTTTGCAATCCCTGACGGGCAACCACATGGGAGCACGTATGCATGTGCTGGTAAGTATATATTTGAAATATCTGCGAGATGTAGTGGCTGGAATACCATTGAGTATCACTTCTTTTAACCATTATTGACCTGCACATGTGCCATTTATGTTGCAGCACACAACCCCTGCCAAGTACTGTGATGAATGTGGGGCACCATATTTGAGAGAATCCTCCAAGTTTTGTTCAGAATGTGGTGTTAAGAGGTTAGGAACCTGATATCCCTACAATGTTAGTTCATTTCTTTTTATTCTATATTGTAGATCAGAGGAGAGTGTAATTTTGATAATCCTCAGCAGTGTTAATCTATTGTAGACTAGTTGTTACGACACAAAATTGAAGTGTACATGCCTCTTCTTAAGCTTCTTTTTGGTTGATGTGATTTGTTTTAGAGATTTTTCATTGTTTCTTCTATGATTCTTCCAGCCTGTTTGGTTGGGAGAATCGAAGTAGTTGGTTAAGCTAAGGTAATCCAGTTCTGCAACAGGACTTTAATACCCCTGCACTTCAGAACTCAAAACCAATCTACTGTAGAACAGGAAAATTCAAATTTCACAGTAACCCCTCGGGTTTTCTAGCTGGTAGTTCCATTACAGTCTTGATTGATGGGGCAAGCAAAATTAACTTCCCTGAGCATGAAGCACATTCCACTCTCTTCCATTACATGCTCTGTAGACTGTAGCCTACCTTTGTAAAATTCAAGTATCTGTTTTCATGTTGTTTTCAAGTAATAACCAATCCCATTATAGAAGAGGTCCCAAACAGAGAATTCAGCAGTAAAATGGTTCAGTCAACCAACTTTAGAGATAGTAAGGTTAGATAAAACTTTTGAGAGTGGTAAAGTTATTCGGTGATGATACTAATGATCTGACTGAATTTAAAACTCGCCAGCACCAAATACTAATGATTTGACTGAATTTAAAACTCGCCAGCACCAAATTCTTTACCGATCAAAAAAAAACTTTTAAGAGTGTCCACCAAATCATGCACCCAACTCCCATATCTCAGGATTAGATGTGCTAGTCAGAGTCGGACACTAAAGAAATGAAAAGAAACATAGAGTCAGATGTATGACTATGAGCCGAGTCAGGCAACAGAAAAACGAAACAAATACAAACGATTTAACATCTGAGACTCAGGTTGAGTGGAATCAGATCCAAACAATCAAGGTAGTAACGTGTAAGCACATAACCAGATGGAGTATAGTAGCTAATTAAGCAACACAGTATAATATCATCGTTTCCTCCGTCTGTCAAGTTCCTCATAAAAGCGCCACGTCAAAGAAGACGAGTCTGTCTGTCTCCAAAGATGAAACCAAAACCCAGAGAGAAATCTCTGAATCGTTGCCCTAGCCATGGCAACAGCAAGAAGAAGAAGAACAATCTCAAATTAAAAATACTAGAACAAGAAATTATTTTCTTTCAATCTTCAAAAACCTAGATGGATTTTCATCTTCACGAGCTCAACAACCAGAGCTCGAATCAGATTCATCAACTGATTCTAATCAGGGGAGGAAGAGGCTTGTTCATCTATTATCAGCTGTTAATGATCAGAAACTTCCCACGAACTTCGTGGTAACGCAATCAGGTAATCATTCATCTTTTTTTAGTTTCAGTTCAAATTTGAAATGAAAAATTTTCAGAGCATGATGACTACACGATTTCTATGTCTAATTTTGGTATTTTTTAATTATTCGAATTTTTAGGCAAAATAAATATTTTTTAGCACTACGATTATATCGAGAAGTTACGTTTATTTAGGGAAGCTAAGAATTTTCTAGAGTTATGGAATCACTTGCTTATCAAGTTATCGTATTCTCAAGCTATAAATACGATAATGGTGGGTTTGTTTGCAGAATTCAAGATTTCTAAGATTTATAATCCCATGGGATTATAAATTATGGGATTTCATGTAAATCCTTCGTGTGTTTGGTAACACATTTAAAATTATGAGTATTCATAGAATTATTATTTTTTTAAAGTCCATATATTTTTTGCTATTACCCTCGGAATGTTAAAATTGTATATATGCGAGATTTAAAGTTAAAAAAAGTGGGTCCATAAATTCTTTGATAAGTTTCCCAGCAAATCTTAGGGGGAGGGGTCGGACTTCATATGGAGGATTTGCTGGAAAACAAATTCCCATGAGAAACATGATTCCAGGAATTTAGGCAACCAAACATACCGAAGGAAATTTAATTCTACCAAATTCCATGGACCCACAAATCCCACCTTTAAAATTCTACGTCCAAACCCACCATAAGAGAAATCAATGATCACACACAAGCTCGAAACTCTAATTGCGTTTTCTCTTATCACCATCTTTTAGTTTTATTTTTTTCAATCAACAACAAAGAGTTTTCATCAATGGCGGATACTGAGACGTTTGCTTTCCAAGCTGAGATCAACCAGCTTCTCAGTTTGATCATCAATACTTTTTACTCTAACAAGGAGATTTTTCTCAGAGAGCTTATCAGTAACTCTTCCGATGCCTTGGACAAAATCAGATTTGAGGGTTTGACTGATAAGACCAAGCTTGATTCTCAGCCCGAGCTCTTTATTCATGTCAATCCTGACAAAGCCAACAACACCCTTACCCTAATCGACAGTGGTATTGGTATGACCAAGTCAGATTTGGTGAACAACCTTGGTACCATCGCAAGGTCTGGAACTAAAGAATTCATGGAAGCTTTGGCTGCTGGTGCTGATGTCAGTATGATTGGGTAGTTTGGTGTAGGTTTCTATTCTGCATACCTGGTTGCTGATAAGGTTATTGTTACCACCAAGCACAATGATGATGAGCAGTATGTTTGGGAATCACAGGCTGGAGGGTCTTTCACTGTTACCAGGGATACTTCTGGTGAGGTTCTTGGCAGGGGTACTAAGATCACCCTTCATCTCAAGGATGATCAGCTTGAGTACCTTGAGGAGCGCAGATTGAAGGATTTGGTCAAGAAGCATTCCGAATTCATCAGCTACCCAATCTCTTTGTGGACAAAGAAGACCACTGAGAAAGAAATCTCAGATGACGAGGATGAGGAGATGAAAGATGAAGAGGGAAAGGTAGAGGAGGTTGATGAAGAAAAGGAGAAGGCGGAGAAGAAAAAGAAAACTATCAAGGAAGTATCCCATGAATGGGAAGTGATGAACAAGCAAAAGCCTATCTGGATGAGGAAGCCAGATGAGATCACAAAGGACGAGTACATGCCTTTTACAAGAGTCTCACCAATGACTGGGAGGAGCATTTGGCTGTGAAGCACTTTGAAGTTGAAGGGCAGCTTGAGTTTAAGGCAGTTCTCTTTGTTCCCAAGAGAGCCCCATTCGATCTCTTTGACACAAAGAAGAAGCCCAACAACATCAAGTTGTATGTTCGTCGTGTGTTTATCATGGACAACTGTGAGGATCTCATTCCTGAGTATCTCAGCTTTGTTAAGGGTATTGTTGATTCGGAGGACCTTCCCCTTAGCATTTCTAGAGAGATGTTGCAGCAGAACAAGATCCTTAAGGTCATTCGCAAGAATTTGGTGAAGAAGTGCCTTGAGCTCTTCTTTGAGATTGCTGAGAACAAAGAAGATTATACCAAGTTCTACGAAGCCTTCTCCAAGAATCTGAAGCTTGGAATCCATGAGGATTCCACCAACAAGTCAAAGATTGCTGATTTGCTTCGATACCACTCTACCAAGAGTGGTGATGAGATGACCAGCTTGAAAGACTATGTGACCAGAATGAAGGAGGGTCAGAATGACATCTTCTACATTACTGGTGAGAGCAAGAAAGCAGTTGAGAACTCTCCTTTCCTTGAGAGATTGAAGAAGAAGGGTTATGAAGTCCTTTACATGGTCGATGCTATTGATGAGCATGCTGTTGGTCAGTTGAAGGATTACGAGGGAAAGAAACTTGTATCTGCCACCAAGGAGGGATTGAAGTTGGAGGAAAGTGAGGATGAAAAGAAGAAGGCCGAGACATTGAAGGAGAAGTTTGAGGGTCTATGCAAGGTGATTAAGGAAGTGTTAGGTGACAAGGTTGAGAAGGTTGTTGTCTCTGAGCGTGTTGTTGAATCTCCCTGTGTTTTGGTTACCGGAGAGTATGGTTGGACTGCCAACATGGAGAGAGTCATGAAGGCGCAAGCTTTGAGGGATTCGAGCACTGCTGGATACATGGCCAGCAAGAAGACCATGGAGATCAACCCTGAAAACTCAATCATGGAGGAGCTCAGGAAGAGGGTTGATGCTGACAAGAATGACAAGTCTGTGAAGGATTTGGTTCTCCTGTTGTTTGAGACTGCTCTTCTTACATCTGGTTTCAGTCTCGAGGAGCCAACTACCTTCGGCAACAGAATCCACAGGATGTTGAAGTTGGGTTTGAGCATTGATGAAGAGAATGCTGACACCGAAGTTGATGCAGAGATGCCTGAACTTGTTGAAGATGCTGTTGAGGGCAGCAACATGGAGGAGGTCGACTAAGCCCTTGGTAGACTGCCTTGAGTTTCTAGTATTGACACTTTCTCTTGAACAGAATTAGCTTTCTTATCTTTCTTTTCCCCTTTTTCCCCCCTACTCTGCTTTAGACAGTTAGTTTGAGGGTACTTCTCTTTTTGGCTGCCCTGGATATTTTCGTTACATTACTTGGTTTCCTACAGAATTGTCTATGTTTCATTTTAATTTTTTGGTATGTCCTGGCAGTCCTGCTGCCTTTTTTATCTATCTTTATTTTTTCTGGTTTTCAAGTTTGGCTAGAAAAAGAACTTCTCTAGTTCCTTAAAAACCTTAACTTTTCTGAATATAAATCCTAATACCTGCAAAGTTGTAGCGCCATTTATATGTGAATTTCCGTAAGATTATTTCAACTCAGATCCATAAAAATACTGTAGTCCAACTTTGCCTGCGGGTTTAAGCCTGAGCTTCTTTAGCCTGTGCACTCTTAAGTTGTGCACATTAAGAGTGCACTGGCCAAGATGTATATCAGGAAAAAAGGGTACAAAAGGTCTGAACCACCAACCAGAGGCGAAAGAGTTCTTTCTTTCATGTGCATTTTTACTGTTTTGTAAAACAAGTTGCATTCTGGTGGCTGGCTTTCGCAGGCTCTGGAAAGAGTAAAGCACGAAGATAAATGAAAAAAGCGCTGCGCCTTCTTCCAATATGAGAATGGATTGTTATATTAACACACGCATTTTATATATTGGCAACCCATATTTGGACATATTTTATTTTATTTTTTTATTCTTTTTTTTGTTTTGAAGGAAGATAAAATTATAATTAATATCGTGAACAATCATACATCGAATTCAAGTACATCAACGAAGAACAATACACAATACAAGTAGTGATGAAAATTCCTATCACCAATGACGGACCTACAGCTGGGCTAAAGGGGGCTTTAGCCCGGGTAGGCTTCTCAGTCCACAAGCCAATTTTTTTGCTCGACCAAGGCTTCTAGCTCGGGCCTTAAAAGAAAATTTATCTTTCCTGGGTCCGTCCCTGCCTATCACAAAAGAATTAGGATACATCCAAAGTACTAACTGCATGTAATTCCAAGAGGAAATCGATGCTTTTTGATGAATGGTTTCTGAAATCAGATTTAACCATTTTGATTTGTGAGTCTTCAATCTCTGATTCTCCATTGAGAAGAAGAAAATAGCCCATAAAACTGCTGCTACATTCATAATCCACAGCCCCTGATCTTGTTGGTGAGGATTTGCAAAATATTGATATGAAACATCTTCAACAACATACTTAAATATGTGATCACGATTGAATACAACTGAATGGCATATATAAGCCATCAGCGATAAGAGACTATTTAACCAGCAATAACTTGCCATTAAATGTAGGAAAGAAAAAGAACAAACTAAAATCTAAAATCGCAACGAAGCGAAGGAGTTTTATTTATGATGCATAAGAACTAGTTACTGTATTAAAGATCCTGATTTGTTTGGAAGAACTGAAATATCAGATCAAACCAAACAAATCAAGATCAATCTTGATTGCGGTTTTTTCTTCCCGGGAAGTTCAGACGAAGATGAGAGAGAGAAACGTGTCAGTTTCAAATGGAAAGTTAAACTTAAAAGGGGAGAGATCTTTCATTATTTCGGCCTTGTGTTTGAAACAACACCTGTGCATAACCATGAGATTTATGTTTTCGATCACTAGTGGTGCAAAAACTGCTCGGCATTCTCCTGGAAAGCGCACGCACATAAAAATGGAGGAGAAATGGCCGAGAGATCGTCAGGAATTGGCACGCCAATATCTTCTTGAATTGCCCATCTAGGACAAGAAGCATGCGACATTAATTTACCAGACGAAATTTAAGTTTAACGGTGTTGAATACTTTTATCTTAAGGACACGTGTTGTCTGTTGACAGGTGCGAACAGGGGTACTTGCGGTTATTTGAGACAGAGGATTTGGGGCCTGATTTCTGTTACCATTTTTATCTCCACAAGATTTTCATTCGGGCATGCACAAAATAAGGACCAATCATTGCATTGGAACTTGTAAGAAACAATTAAAAACCAAGAGAGAAGATGCATCTTTGCATTGGAGAATACAAATTTTAATTGGTTTTTCAAATTTGCATTTATATAGTGTGAGGTTATGGATTCTCCAATGCAAAAATGTATCTTCTTTCTTGATTTTTAATTATGTTTTACAAGTTCCAATGTAATGATTGATCCTTATCTTGTGCATCCATGCACAAGATACATTTACCCCTGTTTCACCCGAAACTTTCAAACACGTTTGAATTATGTTACCCTTTTTTCAAACACGTTGATTACTGTTACCTTTTTTTTTTCAAACACGTTTGATTTCTGTTACTTTTTTTTCTTTCTTGAAACACGTTTGATTTGTGTTGCCATTTTTATCTCCACTAATATTGAAGATTTTCATTTCCCCCTGCTTTTACTCGAACCTTATTTTCTTAATACATATCTTATAAATCATCTATATATTGGCTGTGTAAGTCGATTGTTACTTAGTGTAATTCTGGTGAGATCTGAGATTATGTCAAGCGTTCTAATCCCAAAAGAGATTCTTAACGAGATCTTGTTAAGGCTACCACCCAATTCAGTTACAACCTGTAGGTGCATATGCAAACAATGGAATGCTCTACTCTCAAACCCTAGTTTTCTGAAAAGCCATCTTGCTGTTGAAAACCAAAATCCCAGTTTCATTCTTGTAACTAGAAATTATGACGAAGACATTGATGAGGAAGATTTTAGTATCATCCACGTACCTCAAGCTTCATTATCATCACTTGAAACTGATCTTGAACGTAAATGTGAGTCTGATTCTGTATGTGAATGTGAACGTCATTGCGATAAGGGTTCTTTTGTAGATTACCCATTTCATCGAGAGGTAGAATCATCGGATGAGGTTTCCATTATGGGGGTTTGTAATGGTATACTTTGTTTGCTTATTGGTCAGAGGGTTGAAGAAGAAACTCAATCTATTATTTGTTTTTGGAATCCCGGGGCAAAGGAATACAAGAGGTTAACTAACCCACCAAGTGAGTTTTCAAGTGTTGTAAAGATTGTGGAAGATTATTCAGCTTATGGGTTTTATTATAATTCTACTACCGAGGATTACAAGTTGATCAAAATTGTGGTAATTTCTGGAGAGTCTAGGAGGCTTGGATTTCAGATTTACAGTCTAAGGTCTAACTCGTGGGAGAACAGTCAGAAATTTATACCCTATCGGTCTTTGTCACGTCACAGAAATGTAGGCATCTTAGTTCATGGGGGTCTTCATTGGTTGTTAAACAAGCCTGGAAATGCTACTCGTAATGTTATAGTTTCCTTTAGTACTTGTGATGAAGGATTTGGTAACTTGGCTCTACCAGAAGCCGTGCAAAAAAAGAATGTTACTAAGGAACTTGGAAAATTGGATGGGTCTCTTTGTTTACTTGTCGAATCTGAATCTCGCATAGATGGAGCTGATTTATGGGTAATGCAAAAGTATGGGGTCAAACAATCTTGGAATAAACTTTTCACAACTACTGAAGAGAATATATTTATGAGTAATGGGATGCCGGTCTGTGTTGGAGAAAATGAGTTTTATTGTTTTGTTTTTATAGTCTTGGTGGGAATAGAACTTAGGACCTTTAGGTTTTTAGGAGCACTTACTCATTTTCCTATGAGTGAATGAAATAGAACCTTTAATCCCATATTGGGTATAACTAAAGAGGATATCCGCTATATAGCTATTCCATTATGAATAGTTAGTAAAACAAGGTGGGTAGAATGGGTGGGCGAAATATTTTTGTTTTCACTAAGGGTTGGGCTTCGAGCTCGGGTTCGTTCTTCGTCGTGGACATGTCAACCAAGGCTTATCTTTTTTGGACATAATTCCTTTGAATTATTTCCTAAAACATTTTGAAAATCAATTTAATTTTTTGTCTTAATGTGGGGGGGCGTCTGACCAGGCACAATATATTTTGCTTACCAAAAATTCTTATGCAGTAATGATCGGTTTAATTGATTTAAATATTCTTTCCGTTTTAAATTTTATTTTGATTTGAAAATTAAATTAAATTGGTTGTTTTATTTCCGTTTTAATTTAATTAGCTTCATGCATGGAAGCTAATTAAGGGTTGGGCTTCGAGCTCGGGTTCGTTCTTCGTCGTGGACATGTCAACCAAGACTTATCTTTTTTGGACATAATTCCTTTGAATTATTTCCTAAAACATTTTGAAAATCAATTTAATTTTTTGTCTTAATGTGGGGGGCGTCTGACCAGACACAATATATTTTGCTTACCAAAAATTCTTATGCAGTAATGATCGATTTAATTGATTTAAATATTCTTTCCGTTTTAAATTTTATTTTGATTTGAAAATTAAATTAAATTGGTTGTTTTATTTCCGTTTTAATTTAATTAGCTTCATGCATGGAAGCTAATTAAGGGTTGGTCTTCGAGCTCGGGTTCGTTCTTCGTCGTGGACATGTCAACCAAGGCTTATCTTTTTTGGACATAATTCCTTTGAATTATTTCCTAAAACATTTTGAAAATCAATTTAATTTTTTGTCTTAATGTGGGGGGGCGTCTGACCAGGCACTTTTTTTTTTGCTTACCAAAAATTCTTATGCAGTAATGATCGGTTTAATTGATTTAAATATTCTTTCCGTTTTAAATTTTATTTTGATTTGAAAATTAAATTAAATTGGTTGTTTTATTTCCGTTTTAATTTAATTAGCTTCATGCATGAAATTGATTTGAAAATCAATTGTTATTACTGCGCCTCTCTCATTTCTATCTATAAAAGGGACTCGAACTTTTCATTTCAAGGTGTTTCCAGAAGAAGCTACTATCCTTCTTCTTTTCGTCTCTCTCCCTCTGTGTGGTTTTTTCTTTTCTTCTGTGCCATTGCTGTTGAGTTCGTAAGAGTGGCAAGTACTGCTAACAGTGCTTGCAACGAGCAGTTTTATCCTGGATACGACTTGACCACAGGGTATAGGCATCACTCATTCTTGAGGCGTACCTGTCAACTATCGTGTTAAGGAAAGCTTGATGATCAAGTGACTCTGTCCTCTGTTTGTTGTCCATTGAGTGTTTATTTAAACTTTCCGGAAATTTATTTCTAACATTTTTCTTTGAGTATTTTATTGTTACAGTTGCAACAATCTTAACACGATAGTTCTTCTCTGTCTGTAACAATGGGTAAGAACGATGTTGAAAGGCCTGCAAAATTTTCTGGGAAAGACTTTAAGAGGTGGCAGTCGAAAATGTTATTTTTTCTGAGTTACTATGAGCTGGATTCTTATGTTCTGAAACCTTTTGGTGAATCCTTGAATGATGCTGGTCGTGAGTCTGTTTTAGAAGAGTGGAAAAGGAATAACTACATGGCTAAAAATCATATTCTGAATTGTTTAGAGGATGCTTTGTATGACTTTTACAATGCTAAGGAGAACTTTTCTACTTTTGATTTATGGACTGCTTTGGACGCAAAATACCAAGCTGAAACTGCTGGAAGTAAGAAATTTTTGGTATCTAGGTTCATGGAATTTAAAATATCGAATGGAAAATCTGTGGTTGATCAATTCCTTGAATTCCAGCAAATTATCAATGAAATTCTTGCGGAAGGTATGGTGATTTGAAAATGCGAGGGTCTAACAACCTCACCCAATATTTCGATTAGCAATCTATATGGACTAACTCTAATATACTTTTAAGAGAATCAACTAGACAGTCAGACTCAATCTTAATAAAAAGTATAGCAAGGAGTTAATATCTCTATCTCTCGATTTGATCTATACTCAAACAAATAGAAATCTGTGAGTCTTTATCAAATACAAGAGATATAAACTTGGATGGTACCAAAGACCAATATCCAAGGTTCAATCAATTTCCAATCAACAACCAAAGGTTGGATTTCACAATTGATCGATACAACGCACAACCTGTGATATTTCAATTATATAACAAAATATAATGCGGAATAGAAATAACACAGACACCAGAAATTTTGTTAACGAGGAAACCGCAAATGCAGAAAAATCCCGGGACATAGTCCAGATTGACCACCACAATGTATTAAGCCGCTACAGACACTAGCCTACTACAAACTAACTTCGGTCTGGACTGTAGTTGAACCCTAATCAATCTCACACTGATTCAAGGTACAGTTGCGCTCCTTACGTCTCTGATCCCAGCAGGATACTAAGCACTTGATTCCCTTAGATGATCTCACCCACAACTAAGAGTTGCTACGACCCAAAGTCGAAGACTTGAATAAACAAATCTGTATCACACAGAAAAGTCTACGATAATAGATAAATTTGTCTCCCACAGATAAACCTAAGAGTTTGTTCCGTCTTTTGATAGAAATCAAGGTGAACAGGAACTAATTGATAACCCGGACTTATATTCCCGAGGAACAGCCTAGTATTATCAATCACCTCACAATAATCTTAATCGTACGGTAGCGAAACAAGATATTGTGGAATCACAAACGATGAGACGAAGATGTTTGTGATTTCTTTTTATCTTGCCCTATCGGAGATATAATCTCAAGACAATTATTCAATTGAACTTGTACGATAGAAAATGGCAAGATCAGATCGCTCAACTACAAGAGAAGTAATTTCGTCTGGCTTCACAATCCCAATGAAGTCTTTAAGTCGTTAACCTACAGGGTCTCGAGAAGAAACCTAAGGTTAAAGGAGAATCGACTCTAGCAAAACCAACTAGTATCACACAGGAGGTATGGGGATTAGTTTTTACAGTTGCTAGAGTTCTCCCTTATATAGTTTTCAAATCAGGGTTTGCAATCTATGTTAGCTTAGTAACAAAGCATTCAATATTCACCGTTAGATGAAAACCTGATTAGATACAAGCTAATATCTTTCAATCGTTAGATCCAAACTTAGCTTGTCACACACAAATGAAATGTATTTCAGTTAGGTTTGAGTAACCGTACCTAAACGTGTACACTTAGTTGGTTCACAAATAGTTAACCAATGGTTAGCCATAAGAGCGCTTCCATATTAACCGTATTCATCTTTCTCATAACTAGTTCAAATGACTCATAAGAACTAGTTGAAGAGTTGTTCAATTGCTTAGGTCTTTATTCATAGACACAATTGAAACAAAATCGGTGTGATTCATTTAAATCAATTCATGAACAATATATCCACGGTTTGCAAAGATTGCATTCCTTATAATTTATTTATTTAAGTTCATGAACTACCGATTTGAGAAATAACTAGCTTGGGTATGCATACGGGTATGCCTACCTTAGCTACCGGATTTGAGTTGGTTTTTGGTTTCCAAACTCAGCAGAATTTTTCTTGTAGAAAAGTTCCGCCAGTACGCGTACGTGTACGCGTATCTTAGATGACTGGTTATGAGTTCGTAAACTCCAAACTCAGTAGAATTTTCCGGGAGGAAAAGTTCCGCCAGTACGCGTACCCAACCTGTCTCCTTCACCAATACCATATGTACACATATGCACACACTTGGTTTTCGGTACATGGATTTATACACTAATGTGCGAACACACTATATATGCTTATATCCATAGATGGTAATCTCAACTTTAAATTTCAATCATTGAAACATTCTTCTATAATCTTATAGTAGTAGTTATTCACAACTATCGTCATCAAAGCCATTTTCAAGATTGAAACGTCATCATGACTTTTGTCATGGGTAAAGATGAAAAATGGTTAGAGAAAAAGCTTACCAACACATATTTCGAGAAAAAGATAGGTGAGTAAACTCGGCTCGAAATAGCAAATGTGTATGTACGAAAACTATCATACTTATACGACTTTTGTCTAAAGAGTAGGAGATAGAGTAGATAGACTTTTGAGTGATAGATAAGTTCAAGTATCCACATACCTTTTAGTCGGATGAAGTTCCACTGGTTCCTTGAGTAGTTCTTCGTCTTCGTAATATGATCGCCATGAAGTCTGGAGCTCGACTACACTTAACTATCCTAGTCCGAGACTTAGCTATAAGTAGACTAAAAATCAAGACACATAGTTTTGACAACTAAATTTGACAAACAAGCTTCAGATAGCAATGTTTGCGAGTTCGACCGAGCAATGCTCTAACAATCTCTCCCTTTGTCAATTTTAGTGACAAAACTATCAATACATATGGAATACAAAACAGATAAAACTTTGTAGCTTCTCGTCCACATGCTTGATCTCCTTGGTGCTTCAACATTACTCGAAAACTTCGTCTTTTCCAAGTACTCCCATGATTCCATAGATGTTCAGTTCAACATCATAGTTGTTGAAGATCCGTAGCCATAACAATGAGAAAACAAAAGCTCACGATCATTGTTATACAGTGTCATAGTATTATTACACAATATCAAAGTTCAATTTTATCACAACTTTGACAATAATATTATGGTGATATGTATCACTCCCCCTTAGTCAATACTTTCATCTCAACATGAAAACCACTCCCCCTTACATAATGATCCGAAAACCATATGTATTTGTAGTGTGAACTACATATTAATTCTTCCCCTTTTTGTCAATAAAATTGGCAAAGGTACGAAGACGGGATCCTAATGAAATTTTCATGGAGACGGTTCAAGACCAAAGAAAAGTACATATCAACTTTGTTTAGATGCAATTATAAATCCGAAGCTAAATGCATTCATCACGGAGTTTATAAATATACAAGATAACTCCTCAAATATTCCACAGCCGCACTCCCCACAAATATATTGAAATTAGGCGCAAGTTCAAAAGAACTCTCCCCCATTTGATGTCATTCCCGAAAGAATAACAAGAGCGACCTTACTTTTACGAGAAAAGAAGGATTTCTTTGTACATCAAAAATCATAAGAATGATTTTGTATCCAAAAATCTCAATTAAACTAATCACAAGAGGACCCATGATTAATTCAATCGTAATACACAACCAAATTAACCACAAACGAATCCATGATTAGTCTAGTTGGAAATGCTCACATAAGAAGACTTATGGATCCACACATTATATACATAAAATATGGATCAGGGAAGATCAATACTGTGGAATAGACAAGGATTCATTCTATTTTCCATCACTATTTGCACAATGACATATAATAGACATAATCCTCGTAAACAAAATATTTTAACCTATCTTCCATCAATAAATGACATAATAGGCTTAACTTTTGTTTGTCAAAAGTTCATCGATCTTGTATCAATACATGCATATCGACATATGAAAGAGATAACTTTTGACATCATATGGGACAATAATATTTCACGGACGCAAACACACATATCCAATAACATATTGCAATATATAAAACCATAAAGATTAATACTGTAAAAATCATCTTCCAAATCAACTTTAGAATTTAAATAAATAAATCTAAAAATATTGCAAGATGAAAACATTGGACATGGCTATGTGTACTCACAATAATGGCTATTCCAAACCCTAGTTATCCTTCTTAAACAAACCAAGAATAAAAATTCTCTTAAGAAGTTTCCTAGAAAAAGAAAAAAATCTACTAGAAGCCGATCACAAGCTAAGTCAAAGTTCACGTTCGGAAGCTTCACGGGTTTCGAGATCTTTGAGCTTGTGACTCATAGTGTCAACTGCATCTTCGGAGAAGATATACTCATTGAGAAGTTCTTTAACATGTGACTTCATGAGACCAAGGTCATTGGTAACCTTTTTCAACTCAGTTCTGACCACATCAAGATCCTTCACAGTATCAACAAGTTGCAGTTTTTCTTCCTCAAAGTATTTAAGAAAGTCATGAACCACTTCAGCAGAATCATATCCTCATTCTCAACATCTTGGTGTGAGTAGGCATAGTAGCATGAGGCATTAGGTGAACCATCTTCTAAAAGAGTTCTTTTCTTCCTCCCTTTTGATTCGAAAACAAAACCTTTCTCAAGAAATCCTTTTGCAAAATCACCATAGCAAGATGAAGAAGATGACATTCTTGATAACCCAAAAATAACCTAGAGTATGCGTACGTGACTTACGTAACTCAATAGGTCGGGTACTTAAAGGTTTCTTAGGGAAGGGATTTTTAGGGTTTCCTTAATTAATTCACGACAGTCACAGGGGTAACCTGTACGAGTTCGATCTCGACCCAAAATAAGAACAAGAGTCGTACACACACGACCTTGCTGAAAACTCTTGCAATATGAGGAAATCATAATGACTCCAAAAATTTATGTCTCATAAGAGAAACAATTTTAGAGTACATGAGTAGCACCTTGTTTAACCAAACAAGAGAAAAACAATAGAAAAAAACAAACTTGTGCAAGCATTTTTGCGAAGATACTCATGATAAAGACGATAAGAAAATAGCTTGAGAATCCGAAAACACCATAGTCAACAAGTATACCTGAGCATATCTCTCAACCAGGATTTTTTTGTGAGAGAATTCAACCTTGTGATCAAATCGCACAAGTATGAGCCTTTAGCTCATCAAATGAATATTTTTTTTGATTAAACCCCTTTCTTCTGTAGTTTGGAAGAAGACTGTTATGATGTGAAAAGTTATCATAAAACTTACTATCATAATACGACACATAGTAAGGATTCTTACCTGAAGAGTGTTGCCTAGATGGAGTATATAGTTTGTTGATGATTTCCTTATATCCTTCAATAACCAACTTTAGGTTGTCATCCATCTGCTCACATTTGCACTCTTCACTTGATACATGATTCACATCAGGGTTATTATCATCTCCATTTCTGATAGGAGAGAGTTTGTTAAACGGTCTATTATGCTTTTGTGCATTTGAGGAACTCATTGAACTGACCTTACTGGTAGGGATCATAGGATGTGTACTAAAACTAATTGGTTTAGACATACGAGTTAAACCTTTAATAATTAAATCTAAGGTGTGTTGAAGTTGAACTAACGATTTGTTTTTCAACTTGAGTTTCCCTTTTTGCATTATATGTCATTTTGAATCACAAAAGAGACACACTTTCTGATCACGGGAGTGATTAGAGATTGCAGACCTAACATTATCTCTTGGAGATTTCTTTCTTCCAACTGATGTGTGAATCCCCTGCACATTAGTTTGAGTGGGAAGAGAATCTGAGAATACTTCTGAAACTGGAGATTTTTCAGTTTGCAAAGAAGTAGACGGTATAGCAGAATTTTCTGAACATCCTTGAATGGAGAGTTTACTCAAGAGATGTTCAATTTCTAAAGAATCCTTTTTAAGTTTTGCCTCAAGTAAGATACGAGATGATCGAACTTCAGGATTTTCTTTATAAGAAACCTTTTCCCTGGAGCCACAGTCTTTTACTACACCATGAAGAACATTGACATGTTTTTTTAACTGTTTGAATCTATCAGCATGAATTCTAATAAGATTTAGAATTAGTTTACTCTCTCTAGATGTTTCCTCTTGAATAACATAGTTAGATTCATCAGAACAATACATGTCAGTGTAAGTCCGTTTCATTTGAACACTAGGCTCGCCTGTAACAGAGATTGAAGGATTTTTCTCTTTGACAGGCTTATTAGAAACAGAGTCTTTATTTCTGGTGACGCGTTTATCAGAGATAGTTCCTCTGTCCATAGAGTCAGATCTCTACAAACACAGACTTTTGAGGTCTTAAACGTGTTTGCCTGCTCTGATACCAATTGAAAATGCGGGGGTCTAAAAACCTCACCCAATATTTTTATTAGCAATCTGTATGGACTAACTCTAATATACTTTTAAGAGAATCAACTAGACAGTCAGATAGGCGAGTAAACTCGGCTCGAAATAGCAAATGTGTATGTATGAAAACTATCATACTTATACGACTTTTGTCTCAAGAGTAGGAGATAGAGTAGATAGACTTTTGAGTGATAGATAAGTTCAAGTATCCACATACCTTTTAGTCGGATGAAGTTCCACTGGTTCCTTGAGTAGTTCTTCGTATTCGTAAGATGATCGCCATGGAGTCTGGAGCTCAATTACACTTAACTATCCTAGTCCGAAACTTAGATATAAGTAGACTAGAAATCAAGACACATAGTTTTGACAACTAAATTTGACAAACAAGTTTGAGATAGCAACACTTGCGAGTTCGACCGATCAATTCTCTAACATGATTGATGAAACTTTTCAAGTGTCTGCTATCATTGAGAAATTGCTTTTTTCCTGGTCTGAGTACAAGAAAAAACTGAGACATGAAACTGGTGAAGTCACTATGGTTGATTTGGGTAAGAAGATTCAAGTTGAATAATTTTTGTGCTCCAAGGACAAAAATGTATCTTCTGCAAGGGACATGTCTAACAAAGCTCATGTGATTGAACACAAAGGTTCCAATGCTGAAAAAGGTGACAAGAACCGAAACAACTCCAAGAAACCTCCTGGCAAGAAAGGTATGTTTCAGAAACCTAAATTTAGCATTAATAAAATTAAGGGTGATTTCTATGCGTGTGGAAATCTTGGCCATATGGTGGTTCACTGTAGAAACTGTAAGGACCTTAAAAAGAAAAATAATGCTAACTTGGTTGAAAACAATAAAGATGAATTTTCTAGCACGGTGTCTGAAGTAAATTTGGTAACCAATGTGAGAGACTGGTGGGTAGACTCTGGGGCTACCAAACATGTCTGTGGAAAAAGAGATATGTTCACCTCCTACAATAAGGTAGGGGAAGGCGAGAAACTCTATATGGGTAACTCATCTGCAGCTGCGGTTGTAGGAAAAGGCAAAGTTGGGCTCAATCTCACTTCTGGCAAGACTCTCACATTGAATGAAGTTCTTCATGTTCCAGACATCTGAAAAAGTCTTGTTTCTTGTGGTGTTTTAGATGATAAGGGTTTCAAAATTGTGATAGAATCTGGAAAATGTGTTGTAACTAAGGGTAATGATTATGTAGGGCATGGTTATAAGACTGAGGGTCTGTATAAGCTTAATGTAAACTCTGATGTAATGAATAAGAATGATTATTTTGCTTATGTTTGTGAGTCTTTGAATGTTTGTCGGACATGTAAATTATAAGTCAATGCATAAACTAGCTAATATAGGCTGCATACCCAAATTTAGTTTGGAAAAGGAACACAAATGTGAAATATGCGTAGAATCAAAGTATGCTAGAAAACCTTTTAGCAAAAATATTCACAGAAATTCTAAACTCTTAGAATTAATTCACTCAGACCTAGTTGACATGAAATCGGTTCAAGCTAGAGGTGGTAAGAAATGGTTTGTTACTTTTATAGACGACTGTACGAGGTATTGTCATATATATTTGCTTAGAGGTAAGGATGATGCCTTAGAAGCCTTTAAAATGTATAAACTAGAAGTTGAAAACCAATTGAATACTACCATTAAAACCATCAGGTTTGACCGTGGTGGTGAGTACATAATTCCTATAGGAGATTTCTATGTAGAACAAGGCATAATACATGAGGTTACCCCTCCTTATTCACCTCAGTCCAATGGTGTAGCTGAACGTAAGAACCGTACCCTTAAGGAGATGATGAATGTTATGTTAATTAGTTCAGGGTCACCTTCGAACTTGTGGGGGGAAGTTGTCCTCTCAGCTTGCTATATCTTGAATAGAGTACCCTTTAAAGGATCAGATAAAACTCCATATGAATTGTGGAAAGGTAGACAAACTTCTTTTGTATACTTCAAAGTGTGGGGGTGTTTGGATAAGGTTGCCATCCCTCCTCCTAAGACAACCAAGATAGGACCCAAAACTGTTGACTGTGTCTTCATAGGGTTTCCTGAGCACAATCCTGCATATAGATTTATGGTTGTGAGTTCTGAAATTTTTGAAATTGGTGTGAATACTATTATGGAATCTAGGGATGTTGTGTTCTTTGAAAATGTTTTTCCTTTGAAATCTGACTCTCGTAAGAGAGGTCTTGATCCCCTAGATATCCCTTCAACCAGTCAGACTTTACCTTTAGAGGAAGATGAAGTAGAGATTGAGCCTAGGAGAAGTAAAAGGGCTAGAACCAAAACCTCCTTTGGACCTGACTTCGTAACACTAGCAGAGTCTGATCCTCAGAATTATAGAGAAGCCATGACTTCTTCTGAAGCTCCATGGTGGAAAGAGTCTACTATTAGTGAAATGGAATACATCAAAGAGAATGATACGTGGGAGATAGTAGATTTACCTCCAGGGTGTAAGGCCATAGAATGTAAATGGATCTTCAGGAGGAAACGTAACATAGATGGAACTGTTCAAAAATACAAAGCTAGATTAGTAGCTAAAGGATTTAAACAAAAGAAAGGTGTAGATTTCTTTGATACTTACTCACCCGTTACGAGAATTACTTCCATTATGATGTTAATTGCTATAGCTGCGGTTCATAACCTAGAGATACATCAAATGGGTGTAAAGATAGCTTTTCTAAATGGTGAACTAGATGAAGAAAGTTACATGGAACAACCTGAGGGCTTTGTAGTAAAAGTTTGTGAAAACAAAGTTTGTAAACTGTAAAAATCTTTGTATGGATTGAAACAAGCACCTAAACAATGGCATGAAAAATTTGAACATGTAATTTTTGCCAATGGTTTTAAAATCAATGAATCTGACAAGTGTGTCTATACTAAACTTGTGAATGGTGCATGTGTGATCGTATGCTTGTATGTTGATGATACGCTTATATTTGGTACAAACGTGGATGTAATTAATTCCACTAAGAGCATGCTAAATGAGAACTTTGACATGAAAGACTTAGGCTCCGCGGATGTAATCTTAGGGATGAAAATTAGAAGAAATTCTAACGGTTATAGTCTTAGTCAATCTCATTATGTTGAATCTGTACTTAGAAAATTCAATCATTTTGATTGTAAACCTACTTATACTCCGTATGATCCTTGTTGTAGACTCAAAAAGAATAAGGGTAATGGAGTTTCACAACTTGAATACTCACGAGTTATAGGAAGTCTGATGTATTTGATGAACTGTACTAAGCCAGACATTGCTTATACTGTGAGTAGGTTAAGTAGGTATATTTGTAATCCAGGGCAGGAACACTGTGATGCAATTTTTAGAGTGTTGAGGTATTTGAAATACACTTTGACCTTTTGTTTAAATTATGAAGGGTACCCTGCCGTCCTTGAGGGATTTTTTGATGCAAACTGGATATCAGACTTAGAGGAGTCTAAGTCTACGAGTGGATATGTTTTCACTCTAGCAGGTGGGTTGTTTCTTGGAAAAGTTATAAACAGACCTGCATAGCTCGATCCACTATGGAATCCAAGTTTATTGCGTTAGATAAAGTAGGAAAGGAAGCCGCTTGGCTAAGATGCTTTTAGAAGACGTTCCTCTCTGGCATAGGCCTGTGCCAGCTATATCTATGTATTGTGATAATCAAGCTGCTATATCTAATGCTAAAAACAGCTACTATAATGGGAAGTCTATACATATTTAAAGAAGACACGATACCCTGAAAAACTAATCTCAAAAGGCGTTATTTCCATTGAATGGGTAAAGTCCAAGGAGAATATCGCGGACCCTTTGACGAAAGGTTTGTCCAAGGAGATAGTTAGTAGTGCATCGAGAGGGATGGGTCTTAGGCTCATTACATTAACTTGCCATGAAGGATACTCAACCTTGCTGACTGGAGATCCCAAGATCAAGGTTTTGAATGAGACAACTAATTTGTGGTGGGTTAAGGTAAACACTATAAGAGAATTTCATTCTCTGCCTCTTCCCTATGGTGTAGACTTGATAGTGTGACTGCATGTGAAGGATGACTTTTAACTAAGTCTTAATGAGTTCTATAGTTTCAATTTAAGATTGAAGTGCGGTGTAGCAGTAAACACTCTTGATGGAACTCACCTATCTTGATGTGGAAGTGGGTCACTTCCTATGAGAATAAAGCTGATTTTCTAGAGCATTCTGAGAAACGGGATTTGTCCAGGGCCAAAAAGGACACAACGTCACGAACTTAACAACACCTAGAGAGATATCACATGTGGTTATTATCGCGGATTACACCAAACGACGGCAGTTCAAGACATCGCGTTCACTGTCCATCAAGTAGTTTCGACAATTTCACACTAAGCAAAGGTTCAAGACCTCATGGAAACCTCTTACCTATAGTGGTATTTCTCGATTTCCGTTTTTCTGATTTTAGCGGTATTTCATTCATGTGGGGGATTGTTGGAGAAAATGAGTTTTATTGTTTTGGTTTTATAGTCTTTGTGGGAATGGAACTTAGGACCTTTGGGTCTCTAAGAGCATTTACTCATTTTCCTATGAGTGAATGAAATAGGACCTTTAGTCCCACATTGGGTATAACTAAAGAGGAGATCCACTATATGAAAAAGCGGGGGTCTAACAACACCACCTAATATTTCGCTTAGCAATCTGTATGGACAAACTCCAATATACTTTCTAGAGAATCAACTAGACAGTCAGACTCAATCTAGATAAAAGTATATCAAAGAGTTTATATCACAATCTCTCGATTTGATCTTTACTCAAGCAAATAGAAATATGCGAGTCTTTATCAAAGAGAGATAACTTGGATAAAGACCAATATCTAAGTGTCAATCAATTTAAATCAACAACCAAAAGGTCAGATATTCTAGTTGACTGAACTAACGCACAACCTGTATTATTTCAATTATAAAGATAAAACAATATAATGCGAAAACTGAAATAACACAGACACCAGAAATTTTGTTAACGAGGAATCCGCAAATGCAGAAAACTCCCGGGACCTAGTCCAGATTGAACACACACTGTATTAAGCCGCTACAGACACTAGCCTACTCCAAATTAACTTCGGTCTGGACTGTATTTTAACCCCAATAAATCTCACACTGATCCAAGGTACAATTATGCTCCTACGCCTCTGATCCCAACATGATACTGCGCAGTTGATTCCCTTAGATGATCTCACCCACAACTAAGAGTTGCTACGACCCAAAGTCAGAGATTTTAATAAACAAATCTGTATCACACAGAAAAGTCTACGGTAATAGATGAATCCGTCTCCTACGAATATATCTACGAGTTTTGTTCCGTCTTTTGATAAATCAAGGTGAACAGGAACCAATCAATAATACCAGACTTATATTCCCGAAGAACAACTTAGTATTATCAATCACCTCACAATAATCTTAATCGACGCAGCGAAAAAGATATTATGGAATCACAAACGATGAGACGAAGATGTTTGTGACTTCTTTTCTATCTTCCCTATCAGATATATAAAATCTCGAGCCAATTATTACAATCGTACTCGTAATGGTAGAAACAGCAAGATCAGATCACACAACTGCAAGAAAGTAGTATCGGTCTGGATTCACAATCCCAATGAAGTCTTTAAGTCGTTAACCTGGTTTAGAAGAATAAACCAAAGGTTAAAGGAGAATCGACTCTAGCTTAGCACAACTAGTATCACACAGAATGTGTGGGGATTAGGTTTCCCAGTTGCTAGAGTTCTCTCTTATATACACTTTCAAATCAGGGTTTGCAATCAATGTTAGCTTAGTAACAAAGCATTCAATATTCACCATTAGATGAAAACCTGATTAGATTCAAGCTAATATTTCTCAACCGTTGGATCGAAACCTTAGCTTCTTACACACAAATGAAATGTCCAATTTTGGGTTTATGGAACCGTTCCCAAATATTAACATTTGTTGGTTCAACAACAATTAACCAAATGGTTATCCATATGATCACTTTCATATCCACCATATTCTTCTTCACCATAACTAGTCCAAATGACTCAAATGAACTAGATAGAGAGTTTTTCAATTGCTTAGATCTTATGTAACTACACAAGACACAATCGAAGCAAAATCGGTTTGATTCACTCGAATCAGCTCATGAACTTTATATCCACGGTTTGCAAAAGCATTCCTTAGTTTAAATAAACATGAGTTCAAGAACAACCGGTTTTAGATATAACCTACTCAAGTTCGCGGACTGGGTACGCGGACTTAAGCTCATGGAAGGAGTTCACACACTCCAGCAGAAATTCTCGGGTCGAGAACTTCCGCCAGTTCGCGGACTTCGCTCACGCCACTTCCATTTCTCTTGATCAACAAAGTTCGCAAACTTTGGTTCAAGGAATAAGGACTTATACATATATGTGTTTCCACAACTATGCTTATATCCTATCAATGGTTATCTAATCTAAACTCTCATCTCAATCATTGAAACATTCTCAGAGGACGGACATAGCCGTTATTCACAGACCATTTTTCGTCAGAGAAATTTTCAAAGTGATTGAAACATATCATGACTTTCGTCACTAGGTAAAGATGAATTCGGCTAAAGCGAAAGCTTACCAACACATATTTCGAGAAATAGATAGGCGAGATAAACTCGGATCGAAATAGCAAATGTGCATAATGAAAGTCTGTATATCAAAACGACTTTTTTCTCAAGAGTATAAGATAAAATAGATAGACTTTTGAGTGACAGATAAGTTCAAGTCTCCACATACCTTTTAGTCGATGAAGATCCACCAGTTCCTTGAGTAGTACTTCGTCTTGTATGATGATTGCCATGGAGTTCTTGAGATCAACTACACTTTCTATCCTAGTCCGAGACCTTTATCTATGTAGGCTAGAAATCAAGACTTATAGTTTTGATCACTAATATTGACAAACATGTTTGAGATAGCAACACATGCGAGTTCGACCGGGCAATGCTCTAACAATTTCCCCCTTTGTCAATTTTAGTGGAAAAACTATTAATACATATGGAATAAAAAAATAAATAAATTAACTTTTGTAGCTCCTATTCCACATGCCTAATCTTCAACATTACTCGAAATCTTCGTCACTTCCAAGTACTCCAATGATCCCATAGGTTGTAAGTTTAGCATCATTGTTGTTGAAAATCCGTAGCTATAACAACAAGAAAACAATAGTTCTAAATCAATGTTATGCAGTGTCATAGTATCATTACACAACGTCAAAGTTCAATTGTATCACAACTTCAACAACAATACTATGGTGATATGTATCACTCCCCCTTAGTCAATACTCCATCTCACATGGAAACCACTCCCCCTTACATTATGATCCGAAACCATATGTATTTGTAGTGTGAACTACATATTAATTCTCCCCCTTTTTGTCAATAAAATTGGCAAAGGTACAAGTACGGGATTCTAATGAAATTTCCGAAAGAGACATTTCTTGACCAAAGAAAGGAAAAATAACAACTTGTTCTTTAGATGCAATCATAAAGCCGAAGCTAAATGCATTCATCAAGGAGTTTATAAATATACAAGATAACCCCTATAATATTCCACAACCGTACTCCCCACAAAGATTTGGCAATTAAGCGCAAGTTCAAAAATAACTCTTCCCCAAAAAATGTCATTCGCGAAAGAACAACAAGAGCGACCTTAATTTCGAAGGAGAAAAGAAGGATTTCTTTGGACATGACAAATCACATGCAAGTATGAATTTGAATCCAAAATATTAAATTAACCACAAGAATTTCATGATTAATTTAACCAAAGATGCTCAACACAAGTAAACTTATGGATACTTAAAAGAGCTCAATTAGATTAATCACAAGTAAACCCATAATTAATCTAATCGAAATACATAACCAAATTAACCACAAAAGTAATCAATATAAATGGTCATACTCACATAAGAGAGTCTATGGAGCAATGACTAAGTTAAACAATCAACCCAGTCATGAATGCTCAAACATAAGAAGACTTATGGAGTCATAACTAAATAACCAAACAAGATGATTAATTTAGTTCAAAATGCTCGACATAAAGTACCTCACAGAACAACAACATTGCTAATCATAAAAAATAATCAACTTGGTTGTTTAACGTTCAACATAAGACACTTTACGGAGCCTCACAGTAATACATAAAATATGGATCATGGAAGATCAATTACTGCGGAATACACAAGGATTCATTCTATTTTGCATCACTATTTTCATAACGACATTTAATAGACATAATCCTTGCAAACAAAAGATTTTAACCTATCTTCCATCAATAATTGACAATATATGCTTTACTTTTGTATTTGTCAAAAGTCTATTCATTCTTTCATCAATACATGCATATCAATTCATGAACGACTTTACTTTTGACAAGATATGGGACAATCAAGTTCACGGACGCAAACACACATATCCCATAAAAATATTGCAGAATATAAAACCATAAAGATTAATACTGCAAAAATCATCTTCCAAACAAGTTTAGAATTTAAACCAATAAATCTAAAAACATGAAGATGAAAACGTTGGACATAGCTATGTGTAATCACAATAATGGCTATTCCAACCTCTAGTTATTCTTCTAAAAAAAACATAAAAATAGAAGATTTACTAGACAATAAGAGAAATCAACAAGCTAGGGAACAAAAGCAGACTCCAGTGCCATGGCCGAACACGAAATAAGGTCAAATAGACGGTTCAGGATCCTCACGAGTCTTGGTGTCTTTGAGATTGTGATTAGCAGCATCCATTGCATCTTCAGAGAAGAGGTTCTCTTTGTGAATATCATTGATGTGAGATTTTATGAGACCAAGGTCAGATGAAACCTTTTTAAACTCAGTTTTCAACATATCAAGACTTTTCAGAGTATCAACGAGCTGCAGTTTTGCTTCCTCAAAATACTTAAGAAAGTCATGGACCACTTCAGCAGAAATCATATCATCCTTATCAATATTCTCATGAGTATATGCATAGTAACACGAGGCATTAGGATGATTTTCATCTACAAGGGTTCTTTTATTCCTCCATTCGGATTCAAAACCAATACCTTTATCAAGAAAGCCTTTATCAAAACCACACGATTGTGAAGAGGACGACATTCTTGATAAACCAAAATAACCTAGAGTACGCAAATGTGACTCAGAGGTTTGGTATTTATGTGTTTTCTTAAGGAAGAAGACCTTTAGGGTTTCCAAACGGTTGACTCGTGATGGTAACAAGTGTACACATACGAAAACAACATGGCCCATAAAGAAAAAAAAAACAACAAAAGAAATTTTGCTACATGAGGATTCATAAATGGCTTAATAAATTCCTTTCCATAGGAGAAATTTAGAGCACACTTGTAGCAGCTCACAAAGATGCAAATGAAATGCAAAGAGAGAAACGATAAAAAAATCTTAGGCAATATTGTCTGCAGGCACTAGTTTAGCTATAAACGATAAGAGGATAGATCAACTAAGCAGAACACCAAATTTCCATAGTATACCTGATTTTTACACATCTTGCTCAACATGATTTTTATGAGCAAGTTCTCAACCCTTGTGATTAATTAGCACAAGTATGAGCTCTGAGCTCATTAAAATAACTGTGATTATGATCGAGTCTCTTTTTCCTTCTGAATATAGAGAGAGATTCCCTTTTATGTGAGAAATTATCATAAAACTTACTGTCATCAAAATACGACACATAGTTAGAGTCCTTACCAGAAGAATTTTGACTTGCGGAGGATGACAACCTGTCGACAATTTCTTTATATCCTTCGATTATTTCCATCAGGTTATCATCAATTTTTCTTCTTTCTCTTAGAATTTCGTTCATATTAAGGAAAATGTTATTTCCAGAGGAACCGACTTGATCTTTCCTTGGACGGTTCTTGTTAAGACTACTATCTGCTTTAGAGCATTTGAGGAACTCATTGAACTGACCTTCTTGGTAACATACACAGGGTAAGTATGAAAACCAACTGGTTTAGACATACGAATGTCAGTTACACCTTTGAGAATTAAGTATAAGCTGTGTTGAAGTTGAACAAAGGAGGTTTTATTCAACCTAGAGTTCTCTTTTGTTTAGCAGAGCCTTTTTCATTGCAAAAGAGGCATACTTTCTGATTACAAAAGTGATTAGACAAAGCAATCTTAACAACCTTGTTAGGAGATTTCTTCCTTCCATGTGATGTGGAACATCCTTGATCAATAGGTAATTCAGACACATTCTTTGCAACAGGAAGGGATTCCAATTTTACTTCTGGAGCTGGAACGTTTTAAGGCTTAACAGAAGTGCTTGGTATATTATACTGCTTAGAGCATCCTTGAATAGAGAGTTTATTCAAGTGATGTTCAATTTCCAAAGCATCCTTTTTGAGGCTCGCCTCATGAGTCATACATGAAGAATGATCTTCAGTATTTTCTTTGAATTTGCAGTCTCTTATTACACCAAGCAGAACATCGACATGGTGTTTTAACTGATTAAATCTATCAGCTTGGATTCTAGCAAGATTTAGAATCAAGACACTCTCTTCAGCTGTTTCCCGTTCATTTAGAGAGATAGACTCTTTTGAAGGGTAATCGGAAATACTCATGTCGGAGCCTTTCTGTCTTGTTCGAACACATGGTCCGTCTATATTCGAGATTGAGGAATCTTTCTCTTTAATAGAATTAAACAAGACAGAGCTTTTATTTCTGGTGACGCGTTTATCAGAGATACTATCGTCCATCCTCAGATCGCTACAAACACATACTTGTAAGGTCTTAAACGTGTTTTCCTGCTCTGATACCAATTGAAAAAGCGGGGGTCTAACAACACCACCAAATATTTCGCTTAGCAATCTGTATGGAAAAACTCCAATATACTTTCTAGAGAATCAACTAGACAGTCAGACTCAATCTAGATAAAAGTATATCAAAGAGTTTATATCACAATTTCTCGATTTGATCTTTACTCAAGCAAATAGAAATCTGCGAGTCTTTATCAAAGAGAGATAACTTGGATGGTACCAAAGACCAATATCCAAGTGTCAATCAATTTAAATCGACAACCAAAAGGTCATATATTCTAATTGACTGAACTAACGCACAACTTGTATTATTTCAATTATAAAGATAAAACAATATAATGCGGAAACTGAAATAACACAGACACCCGAAATTTTGTTAACGAGGAATCCGCAAATGCAGAAAACCCCTGGGACCTAGTCCATATTGAACACACACTGTATTAAGCCGCTACAGACACTAGCCTACTCCAAATTAACTTCGGTCTGGACTGTATTTGAACCCCAATCAATCTCACACTGATCCAAGGTACAATTATGCTCATACGCCTCTGATCCCAGCAGGATACTGCGCACTTGATTCCCTTAGCTGATCTCACCCACAACTAAGAGTTTCTACGACCCAAAGTCGGAGATTTTAATAAACAAATCTGTATCACACAGAAAAGTCTACGGTAACAGATAAATCCGTCTCCCACGAATATACCTACGAGTTTTGTTCCGTCTTTTGATAAATCAAGGTGAACAGGAACCAATCAATAATACAAGACTTATATTCTCGAAGAACAACTTAGTATTATCAATCACCTCACAATAATCTTAATCGACGCAGCGAAAAAAGATATTATGGAATCACAAACGATGAGACGAAGATGTTTGTGACTTCTTTTCTATCTTGCCTATCGGAGATATAAAATCTTGAGCCAATTATTACAATCGTACTCGTAACGATAGAAATAATAAGATCAGATCACACAACTGCAAGAAAAGTAGTATCGGTCTGGCTTCACAATCCCAATGAAGTCTTTAAGTCGTTAACCTAGTTTAGAAGAAGAAACCAAAGGTTAAAGGAGAATCTACTCTAGCTTATGCAACTAGTATCACACGAAAGGTGTGTGGATTAGGTTTTCCAGTTGCTAGAGTTCTCCCTTATATAGTCTTTCAAATCAGGGTTTGAAATCAATGTTAGCTTGGTAACAAAGCATTCGACATTCACCGTTAGATGAAAACCTGATTAGATTCAAGAAAATATTTCTCAACCGTTGGATCGAAACCTTAGCTTGTTACACACAAATGAAATGTCCAATTTTGGGTTTATGGAACCGTTCCCAAACATTAACATTTGTTGTTTCAACAATATTTAACCTAACGGTTAGCCATCTGATCACTTTCATATCCACCATATTCTTCTTCACCATAACTAGTCCAAATGACTCAAATGAACTAGTTAGAGAGTTGTCCAATTGCTTAGATCTTATGTAACTACACAAGACAGAATCGAAGCAAAAAAGGTTTGATTCACTCGAATCGGTTCATGACTTTATAGCCACGGTTTGCAAAAGCATACCTTAGTTTAAATAAACATGAGTTCAAGAACAACCGGTTTTAGATATAACCTACTCAAGTTCGCGGACTTAAGCTCATGGAAGGAGTTCACAAACTTCAGCATAAATTCTTGGGTCGAGAACTTCCGCCAGTTCGCGAACTTAGTTCGCGGACTTGGCTCACGCCACTTCCATTTCTCTTGATAAACAAAGATCGCAAACTTTGGTTCAAGGAATAAGGACTTATACATATATGTGTTTCCACAACTATGCCTATATCCTATCAATGGTTATGTAATCTAAACTCTCATTTCAATCATTGAAACATTCTCAGAGGACGGATATAGCCGTTATTCACAGACCATTTTTCGTCAGAGCAATTTTCAAAGTGATTGAAACATAACATTACTTTCGTCACTAGGTAAAGATGAATTCGGCTAAAGCAAAAGCTTACCAACACATATTTCGAGAAATAGATAGGAGAGATAAACTCGGCTCGAAATAGCAAATGTGAATAATGAAAGTCTATATCAAAACGACTTTTGTCTCAAGAGTAGGAGATAAAATAGATAGACTTTTGAGTGACAGATAAGTTCAAGTCTCCACATACCTTTTAGTCGATGAAGATCCACAAGTTCCTTGAGTAGTCCTTCGTCTTGTATGATGATTGCCATGGAGTTCTTGAGCTCAACAACACTTTCTATCCTAGTCCGAGACCTTTAGCTATGTAGGCTAGAAATCAAGACTTATAGTTTTGTTCACTAATATTGACAAACATGCTTGAGATAGCAAATCATGCGAGTTCGACCGAGCAATGCTCTAACACTATATAACTATTCCATTATGGATAGTTAGTAAAACAATGTGGGTAGAACGGGTGGGGAGAAATATTTTTGTTTTCACTAAGGCTTGGGCTTCGAGCTCGGGATCGTTCTTCGCCGTGGACAGGTCAACCAAGACTTATCTTTTTTGGACATAATTCCTGAAAAAGCGGGGGTCTAACAACCTCACCCAATATTTCGATTAGCATATGTATGGACAAACTCCAATATACTTTTAATAGAATGAACAAGACTCAATCTATAACAAGTATATCAAAGAGTTATATCTCTCTTTCTCAATTCAGTTCTTTCTCAAGCAAATAGAAATCTGCGAGTCTAATGAATACAAGAGAAATCACTTGAACGGTACCAAAGACCAATGTTCAAGTATCAACCAATTTCAATCAACAACCAAAGGTCGGATTTCCAATTGATTGATTCAAACACACAACATGTGATATTTCAATTATATAACAAAATATAATGCAAAATAAAAATAACACAGACACCAGAATTTTGTTAACGAGGAAACCGCAAATGCAGAAAAACCCCGGGACCTAGTCCAGATTGAACACCACACTGTATTAAGCCGCTACAGACACTAGCATACTACAAACTAACTTCGGTCTGGACTGTAGTTGAACCCCAATCAATCTCACACTTATTCAAGGTACAGTTGTGCTCCTTACGTCTCTGATCCCAGCAAGATACTACACACCTGATTCCCTTAGCTGATCTCACCCACAACTAAGAGTTGCTACGACACAAAGTCGAAGACTTTAATAAACAAATCTGTATCACACAGAAAAGTCTACAAAATAGATAAATCTGTCTCCCTCAGATAAACCTACAATTTTTGTTCCGTGTTTTGATAAATCAAGGTGAACAGGAACCAATTGATAACCCTGACTTATATTCCCGACGAACAGCCTAGTATTATCAATCACCTCGCAATAATCTTAATCGACGCGGCGAAAGAAGATATTGTGGAATCACAAACGATGAGACGAAGATGTTTGTGACTACTTTTCTATCTTGCCTATCGGAGATATAAATCTCAAGCCAATCGTTACGATTGTACTCAACACGATAGAATCAACAAGATCAGATCATACAACTACGAGATCGGTCTGGCTTCACAATCCCAATGAAGTCTTTAAGTCGTTAACCTGGTTTTTAAGAAGAAACCAAAGGTCAAAGGAGAATCGACTCTATCTAATACAACTAGTATCATACAGGAGGTGTGGGGATTAGGTTTCCCAGTTGCTAGAGTTCTACCTTATATAGTCTTTCAAATCAGGGTTTGCAATCAATGTTAGCTTGGTAACAAAGCATTTAATATTCACCGTTAGATGAAAACTTGATTAGATTCAAACTAATATCTTTAAACCGTTGGATCGAAAACTTAGCTTGTTACACACAAATGAAATGTACTATTTTGCGTTTATGTAACCGTACCCAAACATGAACATTTGTTGGTTCAACAATAGTTAACCAAATGGTTAGCCATATGAGCACTTTCATGTCAACCATATTCTTCTTAACAAATGACTCAAATGAACTAGTTAGAGATTTGTTCAATTGCAAGGAAATATTATGTACTACACAAGACACAATTGAAGCAAAAACGATTTGATTCACTCGAATCGGTTCATAAACTTTATAGCCACGGTTTGCAACTTGCATTCCTTAGTTAATATAGATAATTTCACAAACAATCGTCTTTAGATATAACCAGCTTAAGTTCGCAGACTTAGTTCGCTGGTTTAAGTTCCCGGAAGGAGTTCTCAAACTCCAGCAGATTTTCTCGGGTCGAGAACTTCCGCCAGTTCGCGGACTGGATTCGTGGACTGAGTTTACGGCTCTTGTTCCGATTCTCTTGATCAACAAAGTTCGCAAACTTCGGTTCAAGGAAAAAGTACTTATACATATATGTGTTGCCACATAATGCTTATATCCATCATTGGTTATATGATCTAAACTCTCATTTCAATCATTGAAACATTCTTAGAGGACGTTATATAGTTGTTATTCACAAACCATTTTTCGTCAAAGCAATTTTCAAAGTGATTGAAACATAACATGACTTTCGTCACTAGGTAAAGATGAACTTGGACAAAGCGAAATCTTACCAACACATATTGAGATAAACTCGGCACGAAATAGCAAATGTGTATAATCAATATATAGCAAAACGACTTTTGTCTCAATAATAGGAGATACAATAGATAGACTTTTGAGTGATAGATAAGTTCAAGTCTCCACATACCTTTTAGTCGATAAAGATCCACCAGGTCCTTGAGTATTCCTTCGTCTTACATGATGATTTCCATGGAGTTCTTGAGCTCAACTACACTTTCTATCCTAGTCCGAGACTTAGCTATAATAGATTAGAAATCAAGACTTATAGTTTTGATCACTAACATTGACAAACATGCTTGAGATAGCAACGCATGCGAGTTCGACCGATCAATGCTCTAACAATCTCCCCCTTTGTCAATTTTAATGACAAAACTATCAATACATATGGAATACAAAAAAAATAAAAATAAATTAACTTTTGTAGCTCCTATTCCACATGCCTAATCTTCAACATTACTCGAAATCTTTGTCACTTCCAAGTACTCCAATGATCCCAAAGGTTGTAAGTTCAGCATCATCGTTGTTGAAAATCCGTAGCTATAATAACGAGAAAACAAGAGTTCTCAATCATTGTTATACAGTGTCATAGTATCATTATACAGTATCAAAGTTCAATTATATCACAACTTCGACAACAATACTATGGTGATATGTATCACTCCCCCTTAGTCAATACTCCATCTCACATGGTGTAGATGGGGCAAAAAGAGTTGCTGGTTTTTACGGAATTGAGGAGACGACCATGTGGAGGAAACTCCTTGAACCGAGCGAACTGTCAAACCTCACACAGATGCACTGCAAGAAGGGAGTGCTTTGAATTCGAGAGATCAATCTGTAGTACTCTGGCCTAAACCAAGACAATGGCCGTTCCAGAGTAAATTCGGTCACAAGAGAGGATGGGTCGATCTGTTGGAGGGAAACTGAGAAATGTGTGAGATCAATGGTGATCGAAGATTGTAGGTGTGTTGTCTTTTCTGAAATAAGATAAGTTCTGAATGATTGAATCTCTGTTGAGAGTGATTACTCAGATGTTGAGTTTTTAATCTCGTGTTGTCTGTTTGACGTGAGATTCTTGTCTTGTTTTCAACCATGATTCAGAGACTTTTATATTGCTAGAATTGTAAACACCATGATCCCATGAAGTGTGACAGTTGATGGAATCAAAGAGTGGAGAAGTGGAAATCGTGTTAAAACCAGTTGCTCAACATGCGAAGACTTGGTAGATTTTCCATCCACTACTTTGTGAACTCTTTCAACTTATTGCACGAATTGCCCACATTCTCATTGTGTGTATGAACACACGTTCCGTAGACCGCCAGACCAAAACCCTAATTAATATCCCCCCTTGTGACACGATTGACTTCTCGTGGTTAATTAGTCAGTTGTTGACTTCATGACTTTATGGGACGATGAGTCCATGTATTTGCTGAGTTGAACATGATCTTGCAAAATGTCCTGAGACTCATGAATTGAACGTGCCTGTTGAGACAGAGGTATGATTCTTAAGTAAACGTTGATAGTTAAGGTGATAAAGTATTGCTCATTCGATGAATTGTTGAATATTGATAGTTGAACCAATATTCCTTGGTTTGAGCAAATATTGCTCATCTGAGCAAATGTTGCTCATTTGATGAATTATTGGTAGCGTGACCAAGATAAAATATTAATATAAAATACTGGTAATTGAAACGAGCATAATTAATAAAAATACTGATCATGAGATCATCGTAAAGTCATTGGTGTTTGAATCTGGAATTATGATCCTTGGACTCAGAAACCCTAATTCGATCAATTGATGACCAATTGATGGTTTATTTGAAAATTAACCATGGAATGAATGAGGGACCGACTACATGGGATCATGTAGCACCCATATGCTCGAGTGAGCAAATACCAAGGTATTTTGAAGAGTTGGTGATTTTTTGATGAAAGAATGATTAAATGTTGGTTTAATCATTTATTAGAAAAATGCTCGTCTGAGCCTTAGGTGATAAAACCTAATTAATTATGAAGAGATGAGGGACCGACCAAGGGGTCATGAAACCGGCTCTGGATGATCACGGGATCGAATGACGATCGCTCTATGAAAATTCCAAAATTATTTGGAAGAGTTTTGGACCTAAAACGTGCAATTGCGCAAATTAGGTCAATTCATGAAAATATGTGGGACCGGCTCCGTGCGAGCCAAAGAGCCAACCTTGGTCGGACAAGGTAACAGGCTCACATCATCAAAACGTCCGTATATCAGTCCTGAGAATTTTGGTATTTTCTGGCGTGCGTTTGAGCAACCATTGAGAAAATATGACAAAATCAGGGTTTTGCTGAAATTGAGGAAACTTCATGAGACGAAGGAAAATAATTATAAAATGAAGGAATGATGAAGCGTGGGACCGCTGAGGCCAAGGCATGGCCGGCCGGTCAGTGACCACGGTCCCATGGTGCCCTTCCTAATTTTATATTATTTTTCATGATTTTATGAAAATATCATAAAATCAAGGAGTTTGTTGAAATTAAGGAGTTTCCTTGAAGTGAAGGAGTTTCCATGGGATCAATGAAACAAATAATATTAAAATAATAAAATAAGGGCGTGCGGGACCGGCTTTTAGCATGGTCGGCCGGCTGGGTCCTGGTCCCGTGCGTTCCCTAATTTTATGTAATTTTTGTGTATTATTTCCATGATTTGAAGGAATTTTCATAATTTGAGAGAAATACCATGAAATCAAGGAATTTCATGGGATCAAGGAAACTTAAAATAATAATAAAATAAAGGGACGTGTGGGACCGTCTAGGGCCCGGTCCCCCGAGTTTTCCTAATTTTATATTATATTTTTCATGGTTTTATGAAAATACCATGAGATTAAGGAGTTTTCATGAGATTAGGGAAATATTAATAAAATATTAAGGAACCATGAGGTGTGGGGCCGGCCGGGATCAAGGCATGGCCGATTGGCCAATAAACACGGCCCCATGACATTTTTCCCAATTTTATATTATTTGCTTGGTGCGAAGGAAACACCATGAAACTGAGGAGTTTCCTCAAAACGAAGGATATTTGTTCAAATGAAAGGATTTTCATAAGATCAAGGAAAATAACAAAAATACGATAAAATATAAAACTGGCGTGGGACTGGCCACGGCACGGCCGACCGGCTAGTGGGCCCTGTCCCCCAACGCCTTGGTCAATATTTAATTAATTATTATTTTCTTTCCTATTTTGCATAGGTTCATCGTTTCGTCGTATTTTGAAATACTCGTTCGTGCGTTCAGGTGATTGTTAGTGCATCATCGTCGAATACACTTGCACCTTTTGAGTCAGGGCTTACTCGAAGGTAACTCAGACGCCCGTACGTTGAATATTTATTACTCCCTCTGTTTCTGAAAGACCGTCCTCTATTCCATTTTGGTCTGTTTCAAAATTGTGTCCAGCTTCTGTTTATGGACGTATTTTTTCAATGATCTCTCCAATATACCCTTAAACCTTTTATATTTATAAAAAAATAATTAATGGGACCCAATCTAAAACTCTATATAATTAAGGAAACACTTTTAATTTTACATTCCTTTTAAAAGATAACATATGGTTCCAAATTAAATTCCTTATAAAGTTTATCCTCCATAAGTATACAATCTTTTTATCTCTATATTCTTTTCATCTCTTTTCTTTTTGGGTTATTTTGTTTTTGGTACTCAGGTTTTGTTCAACTTTTGAGTTTGGTCTAACATTTGTCCAGCTTGGTGTTTGGTACTTGGAAATCACGTTGACCCGGGTTGACCATCTTATATGTTGACTTCTGTTAACAATTTATTTAAAACATTTATATAAAATGGAATTATTAAATAAATTTACTATTACACTCTTACTCATTCATCAACCCTAATTCTTTCAAAAGAAATAAATCCCAATTCTTCTTCTCCTAACTCTTCACCGCCGCACCACCATCACTTTCTTTCTCTCTAACCAGAGAAACACTGTCACGATCGCTTTCTCACTTTCTTCGTTTATTTTTCCTTGCCAAGCCCTTTTCTATTATTTCTACAAGAAATCAACGTGGTTTGAATTGATGTTGTTAGATAAGCTGGGAAGAAATAATAAGTTTGGGTTGAGTCTGCTGGTGAAGAATTTGAAGCCAAAAAGAAGAAGATTGAGTTAAATGAAGTCAGGGATTGAGTTGAAGAAGAAATGAAACAGCTAGATGGGAGTCTGTTGAAATTGCGAAGAATGAGTTTTGTTTGGATTTGATTTTGAACCGAGAAAGAAGATGTTGTTGTTAAGAATGGAAATTAGGGTTTGACAATGGCTAAGTTCAATGAAGAATTAGGGCTTATGGTTGTTCAATTGAGGGTTTCAATTGAAGAATTTACAGAGAACTAGTTAAAGAAGAAGATGGGTATTGGCTGTTGCTGTTATATGGAAGAGAATTAGGATGAAGTTCATTGTGCAGTAGTGCAGTACAAGCCAATTAAGATGGGTATTCCATTTTAAGACAAAATTGAGTCAGTCTGATATGTTTGATCCTCGTTTACAGGCTAAAATTTTGAATTTTGTGGATGTTTCTTATGGTGGTGAAAATGGGTTCAATTAGGCGATTGAACTATCTTCAGAAATTCTTGCCAATGTGAAGTTTTTCCAAGAGAAGCGGTTGATTGGGAAGTACTTTGAGGACATGTATTGCTTTGTTTTTAGATTAAAGAATGATCAGAGTCCTTGAAGAATCAGGAGAAGTGGGTTTGTTTTGGAATCCAAATTGACAGCACAGACAAGAAGTATGAAGCAAATCGATTGATTTTTTTTGGAGAAGTCATTAACGGAATGGTTGTTGCGATTGATTCTTGGGCAACGAATGCGATTGATATTTTTTGGTCTAGCCATTATCCTACTGCTCATAATCGTTAGGTAAGACTTTATTTCTCAGATTGATTTAAACGGGGATTTTGGGGTTTTAATTTGAGCATCAATTTACTGAAGTGCAAAGTGTTGCTGCGGATTTGGGTTGTTTTTCAAAGTACAATGGGTTTTGGTGGAGGTGACGGACGGTGACAGAAATCAAGAGACGGACATTTCCAAACATAATATTTTTCGTCAATATTTGTAAAGTGGAAGGATATTACAGTAAACTTGTATATTAATTAAATTTTATATAATATTTTTAATAATTACTAAACAGAAGTCAAAAGTTAACTGAGTCAATGCGGGTCAACGTCTTTTCCAAGTACCAAACACCAAGCTGGACAAATGTTAGACCAAACTCAAAAATTGGACAAAACTTGAGTACCGAAAACAAAATAACCCTTTATTTTTTGCAAAAATGGGATATGTTTTAATTTTATTTTTTTTATTTCCTATTTACAATTTCATATCAATTTTTGGAAGTTTTTATTATTAACATTTTAATTGAACTAAATTAGGCAAGTACTTGAGGGTAGACATGTAAACTACAATGGTCTTCTTAATATCTTGACAAAGTCAAACCGGACTATCTTTGTGAAACGGAGGGAGTACTAACCCACGAAATTCTGCTGAGAAGAACCATAGATTGAAGTAATGAAATATTACGAAAATATTTGAATATTTTCAGAAATTCAGTGGATGAATCCAAGAATTTAGGAATAATTAATTGATGGCTCTATACTAGTACGATCGTCTAGGAGCATTAAGTATTCTGAGCGACATGAGCTAGATGAAGCGTCATATCCTTTATATAGTCAGGGAAAACTGTTGTTTGTATCCTGAAGACGTTATTGCTCTATACTAGCAGGCAAGCTGTCTAGGAGCCGTACAATCTCGTGATTCTATATAGAAGTAATTACTGAAGTGTTCAGTATTCATGAGATATGTCGTTGCCTAGCCGAGAGACTACATATCTGCATGTACTCTGAGAGACAGTATTCTCAGTCAGAGATTCGATGAGAGACCAGTGTCTCGATACTCGCGTCTGATTGCTGGATCAGAAGTTCGTATAATTATGCGTTTACGATTTTAGCCTTTGTCGAAAATCCACCATCTACACATGGAAACCACTTCCCCTTACAGAATGATCCGAAAACCATATGTATTTGTAGTGTGAACTACATATTAATTCTCCCCCTTTTTGTCAATAAAATTGGCAAAGGTACGGAAACGGGATCCTAATGAAATTTCCGAAAGAGACATTTCATGACCAAAAGAAAGAACATATCATCTTATTTAGATGCAATCATATAGCCGAAGCTAAATACATTCATCAAGGAGTTTATGAAGATACAAGATAACCTCTATAAAATTCCACAGCCGCACTCCCCACAAAGATTTGGAAATTAAGCACAAGTTCAATTAAGAACTCTCCCCCGTATAATGTCATTCCAGAAAGAACAACAAGAGAGACCTTAATTTCAAAAGAAAAAAGGATTCTTTGGACATAACAAATAACATACAAGTATGAATTTGAATCCAAAATACTCAATTAAATTAACCACAAGAGAACTTGTTAGAGCATTGCTCGGTCGAACTCGCATGCGTTGCTATCTCAAGCATGTTTGTCAATGTTAGTGATCAAAACTATAAGTCTTGATTTCTAGCCTATATAGATAAAGGTCTCAGACTAGGATAGAAAGTGTAGTTCAGCTCAAGACTCCATGGTAATCATCATACAAGACGAAGGACTACTCAAGAAACTGGTGGAACTTCATCGACTAAAAGGTATGTGGAGACTTGAACTTATCTGTCACTCAAAAGTCTCTTTACTCTATCTCCTATTCTTGAGACAAAAGTCGTTTTGATATATAAACTTTCATTATACACATTTGCCATTTCGAGCCGAGTTTAACTCGCCTATCTATTTCTCGAAATATGTGTTGGTAAGCTTTCGCTTTAGCCAAATTCATCTTTACCTAGTGACAAATGTCATGTTATGTTTCAATCACTTTGGAAATTGCTCTGACGAAAATTGGTTTGTGAATAACGACTATATAACGTCCTCTGAGAATGTTTCAATGATTGAAATGAGAGTTTAGATTACATAACCATTTGTAGGATATAAGCATTGTTGTGGAAACACATATATGTATAATTCCTTATTCCTTGAACCAAAGTTTGCGAACTTTGTTGATCAAGAGAAACGGAATGTGGCGTGAGCCAAGTCCGCGAACTGGCGGAAGTTCTCGACCCGAGAATTTCTGCTGGAGTTTGTGAACTCCTTCCGTGAGCTTAAGTCCGCGAACTTGAGTAGGTTATATCTAAAATCGGTTGTTCTTGAACTCATGTTTATATAAACTAAGGAATGTTTTTGCAAACCGTGGCTATAAAGTTCATGAACCGATTCGAGTGAATCAAACCGTTTTTGCTTCGATTGTGTCTTGTGTAGTTACATAAGATCTAAGCAATTGAACAACTCTCTAGCTAGTTCATTTGAGTCATTTGGACTAGTTATGGTGAATAAGAATATGATGGATATGAAAGTGATCATATGGCTAACCATTTGGTTAATTATTGTTGAACCACAAATGTTAATGTTTGGGAACGGTTACATAAACCCAAAATTGGACATTTCATTTGAGTGTAACAAGATAAGGTTTCGATCCAACGGTTGAGAAATATTACCTTGAATCTAATCAGGTTTTCATCTAACGGTGAATATTGAATGCTTTGTTACCAAGATAACATTGATTGCAAACCCTGATTTGAAAGACTATATAAGGGAGAACTCTAGAAACTGGGAAATCTAATCCCCACACCTTACGTGTGATACTAGTTGCATAAGGTAGAGTCGATTCTCCATTAAACTTTGGTTTCTTCTTCTAAACCAGGTTAACTACTTAAAGACTTTATTGGGATTGTGAAGCCAGACCGATACTACTTTTCTTGTAGTTGTGTGATCTGATCTTGCTGTTTCTATCGTTTTGAGTATAATTGTAATAATTTGCTTGAGATTTATATCTCCGATAGGCAAGATAGAAAAGTAATCACAAACACTTCGTCTCATCGTTTGTGATTCCACAATATCTTTTTTCCCTGCGTCGATTAGGATTATTGTGAGGTGATTGATAATACTAGGCTGTTCTTCGGGAATATAAGTCTGGTTTATCAATTGGTTCCTGTTCACCTTGATTTATCAAAAGACAGAAAAAAACTCGTAGGTATATTCGTGGGAGACGGATTTATCTATTACCGTAGACTTTTCTGCGTGATACATATTTGTTTATTAAAGTCTCCGACTTTGGGTCGTAGCAACTTTTAGTTGTGGGTGAGATCAGCTAAGGGAATCAAGTACGTAGCATCCTGCTGGGATCAGAGACGTAGGAGCATAGTTGTACCTTGGATCAGTGTGAGATTGATTGGGGTTCAACTACAGTCCAGACTGAAGTTAGTTTGGAGTATGCTAGTGTATGTAGCGGCTTAATAAAGTGTGTGTTCAATCTGGACTAGGTCCCGGGCTTTTTCCTGCATTTGCGGTTTCCTCGTTAACAAAATTCTGGTGTCTGTGTTATTTCTTTTCCGCACTATATTTTGTTATATAATTGAAATATCACAGGTTGTGCGTTGTTCAATCAATTAGAATATCCGACCTTTTGGTTGTTAATTTAAATTGATTGACACTTGGATATTGTTCTTTGGTACCATCCAAGTTATCTCTCTTTGATAAAGACTCGTAGATTTCTATTTGCTTGAGTAAAGATCAAATCGAGAGTTTGAGATATAAACTCTTTGATATACTTTTTATCTAGATTGAGTCTGACTGTCTAGTTGATTCTCTAGAAATCATATTGGAATTTGTCCATACAGATTTCTAATCGAATTGTTGGGTGTGGTTGTTGTACCCCAGCCTTTTCAATTGGTATCAGAGCAGGCAAACACGTTCAAGACCTCACAAGTCAGTGTTTGTAGCGATCTGACTCTATGGACAGAGGTGCTATCTCTATTAATGTACCACCAGTCTTCGATGGCTCTAATTACTTATGGTGGAAAATTGTTATGCGAGCTTTTCTTTAAGCACGTGATTTTCAATCATGGGTATATGTTGTTAATGGCTATAATGCTCCCGTCGTAGCAGTTGGAGATATAAACGTTCCCAAACCTATTGGTGAATACACCCCTGCCGAAATAAATGCTGCAAAGCCAAATTCCGACGGTTTGAATGCCATTATACATGCCATTACCCCAAATCTTCAGCACCATGTGTCAAATTGCACTAAGTCGCAAGAAGCTTGGGATATCTTAGAAACCGTTTTTGAAGGTAACACCAGTGAAAAGGAAACTAGGCTTCAAAACCTTAATTCCGATTGGGAAAACCTTCATATGGCAGATGAAGAAACATTTGATGAGTTTAATCACAAAGTGTCTGAAATTGTTAATGCATCTTTTGCATTGGGTAAGACTATTCCTGAAAAGGACATTGTGATGAAAATTCTCAGATCGTTGCCATCTAGATACGACTCTAAGAAGCATGCCATCGTTGAGGGAAATAACCTTGATAATCTCTCCAGAAATACGCTGGTTGGGAAGCTTAAGATATATCGGCCATGTAGCGCCCATATGTATCGGCCATGTAGCACCCATATGCTCGAGTGAGCAAATATCAAGGTCTCATGAAGAGTTGGTGATTTGTTGATGAAAGAATGATTAAATACTGCTTTAATCATTTATTAGAAAAATGCTTGTCTGAGCCTTAGGTGATAAAGCCTAATTAATTATGAAGAGATGAGGGACCGACCAAGGGGTCATGAAACCGGCCCCGGATGGTCACGGGATCGAATGACGATCGCTCTATGAAAATTCCAAAATTATTTGGAAGACTTTTGGACCTAATACGTGCAATTGCGCAAATTAGGTCAATTCATGAAAATATGTGGGACCGGATCCGTGCGAGCCAAAGAGCCAACCTTTGTCGGTCAAGGTAACATGATCACGTCGTCAAAACATCTGTATCTCAGTCCTGAGAATTTTGGTATTTTTTGGCGTGCGTTTGAGCAACCATTTGAGAAAATATGACAAAATCATGGTTTTGCTGAAACTGAGGAAATTTCATGAGATGAAGGAAAATAATTATAAAATGAAGGAACGATGAAGCGTGAGACCGCTGAGGCCAAGGCATGGCCGGCCGCCGGTCAGTGACCACGGTCCCATGGTGCCCTTCTTAATTTTATATTATTTTTCATGATTTTATGAAAATATCATGAAATCAAGGAGTTTGTTGAAATTAAGGAGTTTCCTTGAAGTGAAGGAGTTTCCATGGGATCAAGGAAACAAATAATATTAAAATAATAAAATAAGAGCGTGCGGGACCAGCTTTGAGCATGGTTGGCCGGCTGGGGCCCGGTCCCGTGCGTTTCCCTAATTTTATGTAATTTTTGTGTATTATTTCCATGATTTGAAGGAATTTTCATAATTTGAGAGAAATACCATGAAATCAAGGAATTTCACGGGATCAAGGAAACTTAAAATAATAATAATAAAATAAAGGGACGTGTGGGACCGGCCAGGGCATGGACGGCCGGCTGGTACCCGGTCCCACGAGTTTCCCTAATTTTATATTATATTTTTCATGATTTTATGAAAATACCATGAGATTAAGGAGTTTTCATGAGATTAGGGAAATATTAATAAAATAATAAGGAACCATGAGGTGTGCGGCCGGCCGGGATCAAAGCATGGCCGGTTGGCCAATAAACACGGCCCCACGACATTTTTTCCAATTTTATATTATTTCCTTGGTGCGAAGGAAACACCATGAAACTGAGGAGTTTCTTCAAAACGAAGGATATTTGTTCAAATGAAAGGATTTTCATAAGATCAAGGAAAATAACAAAAATATGATAAAATATAAAACTGGCGTGGGACTGGCCACGGCACGGCCGGCCGGCTAGTGGGCCCAGTCCCCCAGTGCCTTGGTCAATATTTTATTATTTATTATTTTCTTTCCTATTTTTCATAGGTTCATCGTTTCGTCGCATTTTGAAATACTCGTTCGTGTGTTCAGGTGATTGTTAGTGCATCATCGTCGAATACACTTGCACCTTTTGAGTCGGGGCTTACTCGAAGGTAACTCAGACGCCCCTACGTTGAATATTTATTACTAACCCATGGAATTCTTCTGGGAAGAACCATAGATTGAAGTAACGAAATATTACGAAAATATTTGAATATTTTCAGAAATTCAGTGGATGAAACCAAGAATTTAGGAATAATTAATTGACGGCTCTATACTAGTACGATCGTTTAGGAGCATTAATTATTCTGAGCGACATGAGCTAGTTGAAGCGTCATATCCTTTATATAGTCAGGGAAAACTGTTGTTTGTATCCTGAAGACGTTATTGCTCTATACTAGCAGGCAATCTGTCTAGGAGCCGTCCAATCTCGTGATTCTATATAGAAGTAATTACTGAAGTGTTCAGTATTCATGAGATATGCCGTTGCCTAGCTGAGAGACTACATATCTGCATGTACTCTGAGAGACAGTATTCTCAGTCAGAGATTCGATGAGAGACACGTGTCTTGATACTCGCGTCTGATTGCTGGATCAGAAGTTCGTATAATTATGGGTTTACGATTTTAGCCTTTGTCGAAAATCCACCATATACATTAAGTCCCCTGCTTAGTGAGGGACAGTCATGTTCCTCAGTCAACACTGGATGGTGGTTTTCCAGTTATGGACGAAATAAGTAATTGAACTTAGTCGTAAGATAAGATGTTATCGGATTTTCGATTGCGCGAGCGAACCACGGCTTGAACGAAGGTACCAGTGGCATGATAGAGCATCGTCTAATGAGCATAAATTGGTGTAGAACAGCTGATGTGATGACGGAACCTTGGTCGATTTAGGATTCACGGGTCGGGCCCATGAAAAGAAATCCTTGTTTTAGGAATAGACGCTCGTTCGTTCGTTAGTTTAAGGGACAAACAAAATAGACCTGAGTCTAATGATATAAAATTTTGTCTATGAGCTTTCACGAAAACCGAAATTTTATTTTTTAAATATGTGAGAAATCACAAAGGGGATAAACTCTCGATTTAAAGGTGGATGCTCGTACGAGAGAAAAGTTTTTTTTTTTGAATAGACTTGCGTTTGTTAGTAATAAAATTTTGTTTATGAGCTTTCATGAATTTTTTTATCTTCGAGCTTTCAGAAATCTTTGAAAATATACTCTCGCTTCAAAGACAGATGCTCGTGCGAGGGAGCAAAAATATATAGATATATTTTTCAAATTTACGTGAGTTTCACGTTAAATATTTAAATATTTTGTAAAATCATGTTTTGATTTTGAAAAACTGTTGAAAGTAGACAATTATACATGGTTAAATAATGTCTATATGTGAGTTTTCACAATTGTAGAATGAACGTCTGTCCAATTTTTGAAAAACCAGTGGATGTTAAAATTCACTTGGGTTGTTCACGGTTTTGTGAAAATCAAGTCATGATTTTGAATAATGAATTTTGCTCGTCTTTGCAGGTTTGAAGGAACGAGCAAGTTTTCGAAATTCTGACGTTATAATCACTACATCCAGTGAAATTGTAAGTAGGTAAGAGTTGGATTGTTACCATTTTTGTTGCGTGTTTGTTATTGGTATATCCATGACTCCATGTATTTCGCCTCAGATAGTGGTGACTTCTGGTTACAACCACCCTTCTGGCTCTTCCGGCGAACGCTCCAAAAATATCAAGTCAAAGATGAAGACTTCTGCAGATGTTCATGCCGAGGTGAATCAACCTTTCAGAGACGCTGGAAAGCTGGTACTTTGTATGTCTCTCGATCATCTGGGAGTCGTCCCTTATCAGTAGAAGCACCGCCGACTTCAGCAAATGAGACTATCGGCTGAAGATGAAGTCAGGCTTTGCGTTGATGGTGTAGATCCTGATTCAGATGTGGATGGACGAAGAATTTCGTCATAATTCGTCATCAGAAGAAGTCGGTCTTTCAGTAAAAACGCTGTAGAATTTCGTCCGATGTCGGATTTTCGCGGTCTACCAATGTTTTTTCATCCTAAGAAGATTTCCAAGCTTTTTCGAATAAGCCTTTAGAGTTTTGAGCATGTTTAGGGGCCGAAATAGGCGAAACAGTAAACTTCCAGGAGATTTCCAGAAAATTTTCAGCTGGCATGTAGTCCAATGTTTTGGGCACATCTCTTTGCTCGTTTCTTCAATAGCTGTGAATTTTGGATATGTTGTAGAGTACATACATACGAAAAGAATGGTATATGACCCGTACCTATATTCTTCACCAATATCTCCCAGATCGCTTCTTTGTGAGTGACAGTGTAAAATCATCTCAGACGAGCTTGTTGTAAAACATTCTTGTTGTGTCTCTGGACCATTCGCTTCTGTCTTGAACGGTTGGTGAAGGATTCCAATGTCATTGATTCATTTGATATCAGGACCCCTTGATTGATACATGAGCATGGTGCTTGCAGCCATCTTGTTTTTGTCAGTCGTAGAAACATCACTTCTGAAACCCTGGTCACGAGACCATGACTGAGGTTGCTCTCAAGAGGGGGTGGTGTAATGACCATGGTTTCATGTCCCGTTGGTAGCATTCCTTTTATGATGAATGATTAGCACATGAGAGTCTGGTGCCACGGGTCTTGGACTATGAAACTGTTCGTCATGATCAGTGGACCGTCAGTCCCCAGTATTTTGTTAAATATCTCCTTTTCGTTTTCTCTTCTTCTGGGAAGACTTGGATAGAGGACCCAGATATAAAAATTGATGTAAAGACCTAGGCGGTCGAAATTGGAGGTACCTTGATAAAGTACTTAGTGGAATGACCTGGTGGACACCGATCGACTGTGGAAGTTATGAATCCCGTCTAAGAATTGCTGCTTGCATGTTGTATGCTCTGGAAGTTGTAGGGACCTCATACGACGTCGGAATTCGATGCATGACCCCAACTTTTTAAGATAAGAGACTGAGTTATCACATGAGCAAAGAATCACTCAATTTGGATTTGTAGAGGTCAGCCAACGAAGCGTGCACATTTGTAATTTGTAATCCCGTACAAATTTTTCAGATTTCATAGACCTGACGGTAAAGGCCATATCTTTCAGCTTGTATGTCCGATTGATGCGCCCTTTTGGTATGTTGTAGAAGAGACATAGAAGAATATATTTTGTTGAGGAAGTATTGTCTCATTCCTCACTTATTGGTACGTTTTTGTAAACCCATGGGCTGAAGTATGTCGTATCTCATTTGTAGAGGTGATGAGAACATCTTGTAGAAGACTTGAGATTGTGCCCGCCTATTGTGCATGCTTCAGAAAGACTTTCATGTGAACATATTTCATGTCTACACAACTTGATATGAATCATTACTGCTTGGAGAAGTCTGATCCATCGAGTAACACTTCAGAGAACGGATAGTTGATGAAGCTGGTCATGAGGACGTTGCCCTGAGACCATCGTTGATGCTGGATTACGATAGAATTTTCTCCAGAAATGCTTGTTGATGCCGATACTATGGTCGGAGTTTCTTCAGATACCGAAAAGGATAGATCCATGATTATCGACATAGTCTTTACTCCCTCATCCAGTGAGCCTTTACTGTGAAGTGCCTTGTCAGGGAATCGATGTTGCTGCGGTAGATAGCAGCGGCAGTTTCCATTCTGGATGTGATCGGTGAAGAGAGGAAGTACCTCAGTCGTGCAGGGGCTTGTGATATAGAGAGACTTGTTGATGAAGTTTCATGGAATCATATGAGGTTGCAATAACTTGTTATGTGGATAACATTTATTGAAATAGAATTGATTTCTCCAATAAGATCAAGTCCCCGGTGTATGTTGAAGGAGTTTGTGTCATCCATGGATGAATGATGTTGCATCTGCTTCATAAGTATTATCATGGGTTAAATTCAGTTACACTTTGATCGTGCTGGTGTTGAATCAGTGTGTCATCGTTGAGATGTTTGTGCTGAAGCTAGAGGCGCCATTATAGAAGGTGTACCCTTTGATTGGGAGTAAAATTTGAAGGCTTCTTAGATGCTTGAGCGTTGAAGCGTCATATCCCTTGAGATCTTAGGTTTGATCATCTCGGCCCAGAATATCTTCTGTTGATTCAGCATTCCTTTCGTTGCAGTAATGGAATTCAACACTTGTGCAGACATCAGAGCTTTCTGATTTTGTTGCACACATGAACACTCCTGCAAGGCTACGTCCAAAGTGTTCTTTGCCATGCTTGGACATCATCTCGGTAATGAATGTCTCAGTGTTCGATTCAGTGAAATGTCATATTCAACCACTTGGTAAAATACTAATGCGGTAAAGCTACCATTCGTCTTGCAATAGCAGAGTTGCCAGCATATTCGGTCCCCATGCTAGGATAGCATGTGAGGAAATAAATGACATAGACATGGAAGGAATGACACTTTCCTGAGTGCGGAACCTCTTGATGAATGTCTATGCATCTTTTGCAGGCTCTTGCGTTAACCTCGTCAAAGTTCAAAATTCCCCCAAGTGCTCTGATGATGGAATGTCCGCCAAATCTTCTGTATCAGAACTTTCTTTGTTGGAGAGATGTGCAACCAAAGGCGCTTTATCAGTACCGATATTTTCAGCGTAGATCCACGCTCGTCTGAAGAACATGTCATATCCTGGATATTCCTGATTATGTGAAACTTGGTTTCTGTCTAGGTTGAACTTATGTTCACTTTGAGAGTGATGTAGCCATAATTATTTCCGAGCGTTCATTCAAGGTCTCTGATTGAGATGGGATCACGAGTAGCTTCTTATCGAGTGATTCCTGTGGCTCTAGGGTTTTCAGTGGAATGACGTTGATGGCTGTGTCAGTATCGATCATTCTTCCGAATTCATTTCCTCTGAGATGGAATGTGGTAAGCAGTCCCCAGTCATGCATCTCTGGATGAAGGTTCATGAATATTTCCAAGATGGACAGACGTTTGACACGCTGTGATTAAGTAATGTGAACATGTCTTTCCTTTGTGCTTTAGATAGATAGAGCAATTCACGTATATGTTCGACCAAGGATTGAACTGCTTCGTTGAATGATTGCTCGGAGAAATTGAAGTTCTGATTGAGAGAGGATCTTTGTGCGCACCTTCAGTCCCTAGTTGAAGCTCTCCTGGATCGACATTCTCTTTGAAGATGCGCTTCAAAATATTGCAGTCACTTGTTGGATGATTGAAGAACCCATGGAGGCGACAATATCTGGGATTCTCCATTTCTTCTTCAGTTGGCTCTCTCTTGATGAACGAAAATTTGATTGCACCATCTTGAACCAAGAATTCCAGTAACTCGATCGCTCCTTCATGAGAAGAGGGAAGTTTGAGTCTGTATGATCATTTCCATGTTCGTTGATGTCGGGTCGAGGTTTGTGCATTTCAGGATTGGTTATCTTTTCTTTGTGCTTTCAGATGATCCCGGGATGTTGGAGAAGCGCTTAGATGTTGTGTCTCGGCTTTCCTTTCATTCCTTTCAGCAACAACGTTTTTTGAAGGATGGAGATTGTACTGATTGTTGACTAGGTGTCAGCTGCTTCGAGGTTCCTCGATCTTGCAGACTTTTCTCTTTCCAGTAAAGCAGGTGCAGTAGTTGCAGATCTCTTAGCCGCTTCATGAAGTTCTGAGAAAGTATAGAACCTGAGATTTTCCAATAAAGCTCTGTAGACCGGGATTATTCCATTGATGCACAAGTCCACTAGTTGTTGTTCCGTGATATTTGGATCATGACAGTCCAGAGCTTGAACTCTGAACCTTTTCATATAATCATTAGGATGTTCATTGCTCCTTTGAAACATCCTTCCGAGATTAGAGAGGGTGATTTGCTCTGAGACGAAGAAATATTTTCTGTAGAAAGCATTAATCATTTCTCCCCAACTAGTAATAATTCCTGGTGTGATGTTATTGTACCAGGTATATGCCCTTCCTTTCAGAGATTTTGAAAATTTCTTCAGACGAACAACATGGTTGTGCTCATGTTCGCCCTATGCCTCCAGAAATCGGGAAACATGTTCTCGTGCATTTCCTGTTCCATCATAAAGTGTGAATGTTGGAGAAGTATAACCTTTTGGTAGAGGAATCCTTTGTGTAGCAGCAGAGTATGGAGGTTGGTGACGATAGAAAAATGAAGTTTTATCTTTTCCACAGTCCTCCAAGAGGCGCTCCAAGTCTTCACGGGTGATGAAACTGGACTGTTCTTTCGCTGGCGGATTGTCTGCAGCTTTAGATTTAAGAACTTCGTCATCATCTACTACATGGATTGGAGTGACTTTAGGATCAGCGCCGGAAGATGTTTCCTTAGCTTTTCCTTTCTCCTGAGTTTTATTTGACATCTTGTCTGTAAGAGTCTTGAGATAATTGCATAA